>NW_013953239.1:168379-178013 GCF_001266775.1 Austrofundulus limnaeus
ATAATTGACCCAGTTTGTTAGAAATGAACACATTTCTGCTTCTTCCTGTTTGTGCAACTGACCGCAAAATTAAGATTATTTATTATGTTTATTTGTGTTTTATGTATATTCTTTTTATTTTTATTGTCTGTAAATGTACAGCTGCTGGAAGCCTTGAATCTCCCTCAGGGATCAATAAAGTATCAATTAATCAATCAAACAATCAATCAATCAATCAATCAATCAATCAATAAATCAATCAATAAATCAATCAATCAATCAATCAATATATTCATTGTGTTGTAGAAAAGTTACATTAACCTGGTAGTTGACCATTTTTACAGTGAGAGCATAACGCTGCAAAAACAGCTGTTTATATCAAACACTGCTCATTTAAATATAGTTTTAGTTTAATTTTTATTCTTAACATTTAAAAAGAGGAGGACCAATGAATGAATAATGAATTAAAACAATCTGAAGATGTGTTAATTATGACAGCTTTACGGCTGTGTGTGGGTATGGGGGGCTGGGAAAGAGGAGAAGGAAACAGATGCAAGGATCCAAAGGCAACAAGGAAGTGGAGGAGGAGGCTACTGAAGCTTGTTTCCATGGTAACCTGCAGTGGAGGATGATGGAGGATGGGATGAACTGGAGGGGGTTGTGACGACGTGTATGTGCGTATGTAACATGGTGGGCTTGTGTCTGGATCAAAAATAATAAAATCAAATAAAGGTTTTGCTTCTTGATGATGATTTCTTCTCCCTGATCCTGATGAATCAGGTGGTTTTCATTACGTCACCGTTTTTACCTCGCCCTGATCTAAAACACACTTATTCTGAAATCAGTTAATTATTACATGAATTATGTCCTGAAATACTATAAAATACTATAAAATACTATAAAATACTAATCTGCTAAACCCCAACTAAAAACAGTTTCATGGTTTTTGTTTTTTTATTTATGTTTTAGATTGTTTTCACCGTTCTCCTGTGTCTTTGGGATTTATTTATTCATGATGGAGGTTTTATGTGAAATGAAAACACTGAATATTAAAATATGACCTGAGCAGGATGGTTTCTGAGTCCCTGTTTGTCAAGAACTATTTTTCCATCCTGGGTTAGGGTTAGAACAAAACAAACAAAACAAAAATGTTATTGTGTTTTCATTTATTAYCCATCAAAGATTTATTAAAAATAATGTAAATGATAGGTCACAGAAACCTGACCCAGGATGAAAAACAGAGCTTTTGACAAATTTAGAAACCCGTGGAGGTATATTTAACAGCTGGAGCGCCCCCTTCTGGCCTTTTGATGGAATTAAACACATTTAAATCAAATAGGATTATTTTTTTCTTGAAAAAGAAATTGAAAAAAATTCTAATAATTGCTAATTTCCCTCTGGGAACAATAACCTAATTTCCCTCTGGGATCAATAAAGTATTTTTGAACTGAATTGAATTGAAATGAAACAAAACGTGCAGCATGCCTCAGATTACCTCTATGATAACACCAGTAAAATAACTGTTTGTGTTATTTCTGTTTGTTTTAACTGTACTTTTTAAAGCAAGTTAACTCACAAAAGGACTAAATGTTGAAATTATTTATTTAGTTTTTAAAAGTTTTTCATTGTGATAAATATAAGGAAGTCATCTGTAATGTCATATGTGCCCTGGCACTGAATTTATGTAAAAATAAACAAGAACATAGAAAAGAACATTTAAACAATCAATGTTTATTTTAATGTAAACCCACTTGTTACATAAAACTTATAAAAATATAAACCAAAATCAATTTTTAATGTGTGTTAATTTAAAACTTCTAAGAGTTAAACACAAATACATCATTTTAACAATGAAGCACTTTCTGTCATTTCTGAGCAACACTAAAAGTTCAGTTTATTCAAGAAGAAAATGCTGATTCAACTGTTGAAGTTAAAATCTGCAAAACAAAACCATAAGAACTGTTCTTTATAAAACGGAAAAAACCCGTTATTAAAAGGTAAATTTAGCAATACCAAGTGGCTATATTTATCCAAACAGTAGCTAAAATATCTATGCAGGTAAACTGTAGCCAATAGCCTAAATTTACAACAGTTACAAAAGGCTAAATTAGCAAAACAGTAGCTAAAAGTTACACAAACACAAAATAGAGTCAGTAGGTTAGAACGTGACTTTTGAAGAGTTCTCTGTGTATTTCTATGGTGGAAAATGTTTTAATTAAAGTTTATTCATTCAAAATGCATAAATATTATGAATACTAAAAGAAAAAGCACGCCTGAGCTGAACCTGTTGATATATATATGGTGAAATTAGCACTTTAAACAGGAATATAGCTACTAGTGTGAATGCTTTATGGGGAGTATTTCAAAGTAAAATCTAAATTTTATTTTTTATATTTTTTGTAGTGGTTTTACCTGATGTGTTCCCTGCAGAATATTTTAATAGTAACACATTGTGGGAATCAGCAGGAAACTCACATTTGAAGTCCTGTACAGGACTCAGGAATGTCACATTGGTCTGTTTCATCCACATCAGGAAGCTCTGCAGGTTTTCGTCGCAGTGGAATCTGTTCATGGAGAGGTCCAAGAAGCTGAGAGAGCTGAAAGCAGCGGGATCAGGGGCGGCGATGAAGTTYTTGGACAGGTTGAGAGACTTCAGACTTTGGGGTAAAACGTTGGGCTTGACATACGTCAGGGAGTTAGATGAGAGGTCCATTTGCTCCACGGAGGTGAGGCCCTTGAAGACGCCTTGAGGAAAAGAACTCAAGCCGTTAAAGCTCAAGTTGAGGCTGGTTACGTTTCCGAATGTGTCGAACAGATTCAGACATTTCCTCTGACCCCAGATGGACTCCAGGGAGCTGCTATGAAGATCCAGAAACCTGACATTGTTTGGCCCAAACTGCCTGTTGATGAAGCACCACTTGATGGTATTCCCGCTGTATAAAAGCACCTGCAGGCGCTTCATCCCACCCCAGAGCGTATGAACGTCCCCCAGATTCATCAGACGGTTGTTCTGAATGCTCAGAGATTTGACGTTGCCCGCGAGCCGAATGAGGCTGATCACTGTCGACGGTGAAATGGTCAGCTTATTGTCGTCTAACTCAAGATGATCTAAACTCAGTAGGGATGCGGGAAAACCCAACTGACGCAAGGAGTTGTCCCTCAGGTTCAAAGATTTCAGGTAGGGGAGTTCGATGAATGAAGCAGAACCTAGAACACCGATGTGGTTGTGAGACAGATCTAAAACTTCCAACTTTGTCAGGTGGGCAAACGTATAGGAATAGATTTCTCCGAGCAGGTTGTGTGACAGGTTGAGTGTTTTCAAATGACCCTGAAGACCTTCAAAGGCCTTTTTGTGTATCTGGTTCAGTCTGTTTTGGGAAACGTCTATGGTTTCGACTTCGGTGAGTGGACTGAAAACCCCCGGCTGCAACGCAAATATGTAATTTTTAGATAAATCCATAGACAGGATGGAACTGTTCCTCAAGCCTTCAAACGTACCGTGGTCTGGATCTGGGAGGTTCTCAAATGAAAATGATCTCCCTACATGCCCTGAGAGTTTGAGGTGGGATATCTTTGTCCCTTTGATGGCTTTGAAGAGCAGTTTTAAATTATCCAGGGCAAACCCATTGTCAGACAGGTCAAGGGTGTCAAATGATACCCCGTTGAAGGGATTCCCACATTTCTGCCAGTCGAAATTCCAACTCAGCATCGCTCTGGGGAAGACAGAGTCCAGGCTAAAGATCCTAAAGTGCAGTCCTTTGAAACCAGCAAGATCAGGCTCACAAATTTGGTTAATGCTGTTCAGCTTTAGGTTCAAATTTGTCAAATGTGTTAAATTCCTGAAGAACATGGAAGGTCTAACCCGGTTTATCTTGTTACCAAAGAGGTTCAGAGTCTGCAAAGAGGTAAGTGGCTCTAGGTAGTTTTCAGTCAGTATCGAGTCATTACGCTGGCAGTTATTCAGCTGGAGWTCCTGCAAACCGGAGAGTCCGGCGAAGGCCTGCGGCTCCAGTTGAAGGCGGGAGTTGGAGTCGAGCACCAGCCTCCTCAGGCGCTTCTGTCTGCTGAAGGCGTTGTTCCTGATCACAAGTGGGACCAATTGGTGTCCGAGGTCCAGCACCTGGAGCTCTTTCAGGCCAGCCAGCGAGGTGGCGTTGATCTCACGGATGCGGTTCATGTCTAGGAAAAGGTGGGTGATGTTGGGAGGCAGAGGAGGAACCCAGCTGAGGGTTGAAATGGAGCAGTGGGCCACTGAGCCTGCAATGCGGCATGCTGGGAAACAACCGGGCATCTGAAAATGTAAAACAAAAGATTCATGAATTGAGTTTTATTTATTTTCTGAATTATTAGTGAGTTTAGACCAGTGGGCCCAATGCTGGTCCTGAAGGGCCACATGTTTTAGTTGTTTCCTTGCTTTTCAACAGTTCTTCTCCTGTTAATCACTTATTTGTAAAAGCAAGTGAACATGCAAGATAGTGGGCCTCAATGACCAGGATTGGGCACAGCTGATTTAGACATAACACCTAATTTCAAATTATTTTATTATGAATTGTGTGCAGAAACACTGGCTATAACTACAAGGAAGAATTGTTTAAAATGGACATCACAGTACAACTTTAGTGGGCTTGTTTCATTAAAACGTTCCTCTTTAATAAAAGTAGCTCTTCTTCTGCTTCTCATACGAATGAATGAATGAATGAATGAATGAATGAATGAATGAATGAATGAAACTTTATTGATCCCATGAAGGGAAATTACAGTTCAGAACAACCCATAACACAGACAGTTGTCTACTTGGGTTTTAGATATTTGTGTTGTACTTTACTCTGCCCTGGTAAGGTCTATGTGGGGATTATGGAGAGGAGGGTCCGTCGGATAGTCYAATCTCAGATTCAGGAAGAGCAGTGTGGTTTTGGTCCTGGTTGTGGAACAGCGGACCAGCTCTACACCCTTAGCAGGGTCCTGGAGGGTGCATGGGAGTTCGCRCAACCGGTCTACGTGTTTTGTGGACTTGGAGAAGGCGTTCGACCATGTCCCTCGGGGACTCCTGTGGGGGTACTCTGGGAGTATGGGGTACCAGGCTCATTGATACGGGCTGTTAGGTCCCTGTAGGACCSGTGCCAGAGCTTGGTCCGCATTGCCGGTAGTAAGTCGGACTCGTTTCCGGTGAGAGTTGGACTCCACCAAGGTTGTCCTTTGTCACCGATTCTGTTCATAACTTTTATGGACAGAATTTCTAGGAGCAGCCAAGGTGCGGCCAGGATGAGGATCAGTGCCTCCAAATCCCAGACCATGGTCTTGAGCCAGAAAAGGGTAGGGTGCCTTCTCCGGGTCGGGGAGGAGGTCCTGCCCCAAGTGGACGAGTTTAAGTATCTCAGGGTCTTGTTCATGAATGAGGGAAGAATGGAGCGGGAGATCAACAGGTGGGTTGGTGCTGTGCCTGCAGTGATGCGGGTGTTGTATTATAAGAAACCATTTAAAAATACAGCACAATAACAGCAATTTTATTACTTAATTTTGGAATATAGACCGATACTTGAATAAGATTGGTGGAAAAGATTGGCTTCTACCTTCATAAAGATCTGAAAATCAGGCTCAGCCATTGTCCCCCCCCCCCCTTTTTTTTTTTTTTTTGCTGTGAGCACTACCTATTGTCCAGTTAAAACAAGTTTGTATTGTCTCAAGGGTATTTTTCAATGTTTCTGGACATTTTAAAAATCGGAGGTAGAAAACTGCAATAGATGCATCTGTGGTTGAAACATTTCATCTTCTCCAAGAGACTTCTTCAGTCTGAGAAGTTGCAGGTAAGCTCAGCCTTATGAGCAGTACTTTCACCTGCTGGATCAACAAGTTTACTGATGGCAACCAAAATTGATTGTTCACAAAGCAAAAGAGACCATCAGCCTAATAACCGATCACCCTGATGGCCACGTATTGTTCACAGAGGGCTGAGTTATGCTTGCAATAACAGCATAGGGATTGACAATTGGACACAGAGGCCTCCACCTCTGATTAAGAGGACCCCAAACCCAGAGCCAGACCAGTGGTCATTTTGTATGTTGTGAGAGTTTCAGAGAAACTGAGATGTTTGTTTTTCTAAACATGACATTCCAGTGGCATTTCTGCAATGACTGGTTCACTACAAAGATTTGGTCCCCCAGCACAAACAAAGTAATATTGAGTATGCTGTTGGGTGACCAGTTAGACATTGGGGAAACAAAGCAGTCACTGTCCAAAAGGATGGCCCAGCACAGAAAACCAACATCATCAGATCAGGACTCTGTAGTTTACACTCATCTACAGACCAGCGGTCACCTTTCAGGGATGAAGATGTTTTCATCCTTGATAGAGAGGAACGTTGGTTTGAGAGAAGCGAAAAGGAAGACATTTTTGTGAAGAGAAACCACCCACTGTTAAACAGYAATGGAGGTCTCCATTTCCAGTTGTTCCTCTCTAACAGTACTGTTATTGAGAGGATGACTCAGTCRTCTGTGAACAAGAAGTGGCCATCTGGGCACTAACGATAGTTAGGCTGATGGTCTGTTTAGCACATGAACAACCAGTTAGATTGTTATCTTTAACTTGTTTGTCCACCATGTGAAAGTACTGCTTATAAGGCTGAGTTTACCTGCAACTTCTCAGACTAAAGAAGTCTCTTGATGAAGAGATGAAACATTTCCAACAAAAAACTCGACTAGAGGACCTACTCAACATTTTCTTTAAACACTTGCAAAAGTAAACTAAAAAGAAAACAGAAATGCTCATTAAAGACAGTTTTCTGTAGTTTCACAAATATTCCACACAAACAGATTTTAATGCATGTTGGGTTTTATCATGCAATAATAGTACGTACCTGTAGAAAAACACAGATGGCAACCAGCTGAATCCAGAGTGTCCTCATCTTCACGCTGCTTAAATAAGTCCACTTCAGTTGTCTTAGATTCAGAAATGATCCTGCCTCTGCAGAGCAGTCTACGGGTTTTTATTTGCTGCTGTTTTACGTCAATGTTCAACCAGAGCAAGAAACCCCATTTTTCAAACTCCAGATTTACAAAAGTCAGGGAAGTCCAAATGTCTGTTTATTGTCCTCTGTTGATGTTTAACCATTGGGAGTTAGGGAAGTGTCTATGTTACACAACTGGATTTTTTTTTTTCAGAAAATGTGCAAATGCCAAGTTTGAGTTGTGTAATAGCAAATTTTAATGTTGTATTTAACAATGCCTGGGAGTGGAGACACAAACAACCAATTTATATTTCAGTTTATAACATTGGTGTCTTTTGAAAATTATTTCAAAGCTCTTCCAATTGAAATAATTTCCTTTATCAGTTATCAGCAGAGTCCTGTTATGTTGCCAACAATTACGAATTGTTTGTTTARATTTGAACACAGACAGGTACACTTCAGACAGTCATGGTGGGTGTCAGATAATGAGTTTGTAAAATAACAGAGTCAAAAGGTACAGATCCACCGAGGGGTACCTTTCAGTTTAACACAAAAACAATGTATTCAAATGCAGTCGTACTCCAACAATGTCTGTATCTTTAACAAAATTATCTCACGGCCACACGTTGGTTTAACGCGTCGCCAGAAGTAGCTCCGTAATTATAGTCTTAAAGGGGAAATTCATTCAAAATTCACCTTTTTAGCTGTTAAGTGCATTTTGTTGTGTACTAGTATCTATAGGAGGCATAAAAGTTTCATTTAGTCTCTCCCTGTGTTGCAAGAATACTGTATCTTTACACTCTGTTTGGGTCATATTTTCCTCTCTTTTCCATGACGTTTCTAATTACCATGATTCAAATCCACTACAATTTGGTCGTTTTCATTGTCCCTTGGCTAAGRGTCAGACTTTGGCTCCAATATGTAAGGCTAGATGGACAAGTCTTCTGTTGTTGACATCTTTTAATTCTTTTGAAAATAAAACATTTCTGGGCTGCTATAGCACAGCAAAAWCAGGAGTGTTAAAATGTCAGTGTTAAACTTTTGGGAGTTGATTTAACACCCCCRAGGTCTATTTTAACACTTTCTGAGTAAACTGACACCCAGTGTTGGTGTTAATTCACATTGTTGGTTTCCTCAGTGTTGTCTCAACACTGGACAGTGTTAAATAAGCTCCGCCCACTGTTAAATCTTATATAACACTTAACAGTGTTGTTATATGACACCATGCAGTGTTGAAAGAAGTATTCTGAAAAGCCCCGCCCTCTTTACTCAGTGTTGTCTCAACACTGGACAGTGTTAAATAAGCTCCGCCCACTGTTAAATCTTATATAACACTTAACAGTGTTGTTATATGACACCATGCAGTGTTGAAAGAAGTATTCTGAAAAGCCCCGCCCTCTTTACTCAGTGTTGTCTCAACACTGGACAGTGTTAAATTAGCTCCGCCCACTGTTAAATCTTATATAACACTTAACAGTATGACACCATGCAGTGTTGAAAGAAGTATTCTGAAAAGCCCCGCCCTCTTCCACCTCACGTCAAACAGACCAGTATTTTCTCAGCAAGGCATGCTGGGTAATCCTGTAGAAATGATGTGTTTGTTTGTTTATGACTATTAAAGAAGTTCATGAGGGTAAAAACGAGTTGTTCTGGTTAGTTTTCTTGTTAGTTTGATCAAGTTTAAATTTGTGTTTTTGGCCAAAAATGGACACAGTGTATGTCCTGGTGTGTGAAGAAGGATGTCTCCATTATACTTTTCTACTGACTACTGAGCAATGTTAATGCATCACTACAAAGAGTTTGATTTTAACTCTGAGTGTTAAAGTTACACTCCCAAATGTATGGTGTATTGACACCTTGTGGTGTCTGTTAACCCTTTTAACACCATAATTTTATTTAACAAAAATACACTAGTGTTACTTTTAACACTATATTTTAACACTAACATTATTTTATGTTAATCTGATACCCTGTTGAATATTAAACACTGGTTGGTGTTAAATTAACAAAAAAAGTGTTAAAATTGAACACTTTCATAAATGTTATTTTAACAGCAGCATGCGTGGACACATATAGACACTGTTGGTGTTGACATTAACACTGTGGGTGTTAAATCAACACTGGTATTTTTGTTGGCTGTGTAGACAAACCCCTCTATCAACACACAACGGACTGTTCTGGAAGCTGCAGCGGGCTTTAAAGAGACAGCCTTAAAACAGGTTGATCTGAAACAGTTCAGGAAAAGGGTAAAACAGGGGCTCGTGGCGCTACAATAAGTAAGAATTCAGACCAAAGCATTGCAGTTCCACTTTATATAGACCRCAACTGAATGACTTCATTGTGAAAAACAATCTCTGTTATGTGTCTGTTTTGTGTGTTCGGGTGCCTGTGGGGGCTCAACACAACCTTTTGCCCTGACCCCCCTTCCTGATCAACACGGCCWTGTTGGAAATGTAACATTTCACTGAAGTAACCCTCATGTTTTTACCCTGTACCTATAATATCTTTATTTAATTTAAATAAACAGTCCTGAGGTGTGCTCGTTTATTATCAGCAGCTTTGTTAAAGGTTAAAGGGGTGGAAACACGGAGAGCAGTGACTTTAACGGTTCATCCTGCAGCAGCTGCCGGTGCTCACATGTCTGCACGGAAATAAATAACGGGACCGGTATTACGTCACAGCTCAGGTGGAGGGGGGGGGGGGGGGGGGGGG
>NW_013953239.1:179013-180232 GCF_001266775.1 Austrofundulus limnaeus
TACAAGATGTTTCTGTTTATGCATTAGATCAGGTAAAAAAAAAATGTTTTTTTTGCCACATTATTCTTACTTTAAAAAAGAGTTATTACTTTGATGATGTGGTGTTTTTTACATTGCAGTAGTTTCTGAAGTCAGCGGGTCGTTTGTCTTTTTCCTGCAGTAAAATCTTCATGTTAGTGTCAGTCAACATAAAACACTAAGGCTGCTTTTATACTTTAATAAACTCTTTCTGTGTGGAATAATGTGACATGACAGGATGACCTGATAAACTGGGTCATATGCAACTTTTCCTGCTGAACACAGCTTAAAGTACGCAGTAGAAGATGTGTTTATGCCTCAACACGACTAAATGAAAGGCGAAACAAGATGGAGCCACCCCAGTTTGTCCCCAGATCCACCAGTCTGCACATAATAACCAGGTTCACCTGGTTTGTTTTACTGCAGCTTTTCCTCAACTTTTCATTTTGTCGCACATGGAAYTACTTGAGCTGGTGTGTTAAACTGTTTCACTGTGGCTGGGGAGATGCTGCAGTGAAGATGCAACCTGTGATTACTCTGCTTTCTGTAGTTTCCCAGGGATCAAATAGTCGTGAAATTAAAGCGTTCGTTATTTTGCATGTAGGAGTAAAACTCAGGCCCTTCAGAGCTTTCAAATGAGAGATGTTTCTGAGTTAGGAAAATGTCAAACGGCTTTGTTTTTTCAAACAAAAGGTCATTTTTACCTCTGCTTGGGTGTGTATTTGCATTGCAGCTTGTTCTGAATTCCTGCACAGGTTATTTTGAGACCACAGGTTGTTTTGAGACCACAGGTTATTTTGAGACCACAGGTTATTTTGAGACCACAGGTTATTTTGAGACCACAGGTTATTATGAGACCACAGGTTATTTTGAGACCACAGGTTATTATGAGACCACAGGTTGTTTTGAGACCACAGGTTATTATGAGACCACAGGTTATTTTGAGACCACAGGTTGTTTTGAGACCACAGGTTGTTTTGAGACCACAGGNAGACATCCCGAGGACTGGTACATGAGACATCCTGAGGCATCCTGAGGACTGGTCCAAGAGATATCCCGAGGACTGGTCCATGAGACGTCCCGAGGACTGGTCCATGAGACATCCCGAGGACTGGTCCATGAGACATCCCGAGGACTGGTCCATGAGACATCCCGAGGACTGGTACATGAGACATCCTGAGGCATCCTGAGGACTGGTCCA
>NW_013953239.1:181232-182035 GCF_001266775.1 Austrofundulus limnaeus
ACAGGTTATTATGAGACCACAGGTTATTATGAGACCACAGGTTATTATGAGACCACAGGTTATTTTGAGACCACAGGTTACTTTGAGACCACAGATACTCGGTCCTGTTCTCATGTCCTCTCTGTTCACCTGGTGTCTACATGAACTGGTCCAGTCCTGCTCAGAGCAGATAGTTTTAGTTAAACAGGTCTGATGTAGATGATAGAAAGTCTTCAACCAAACGAGGTCTTTCTGCTCTTTGTCTTTTGGTCTAAGGTGTAACTTTCACTTCCTGTCTCTCGTGTTGTTTTTCTTTTTCTTTTTTTTGACGCTCTTCCTGCTTCTTCTACCACCTCGGTTTCTCATGACTTCCTTCCATCTTCAGCTCGATTCCTTTAACTTGTCTTTACATCATCAGGCTCAGCGTTGGTTTGTTGTTTTGGATCATTGAAAATATAAATCAGACAGAGTTACAGCTGAAATAAAAGGACACACATGTTGTAATTATGTCCTTCTTCAGTATAATATTGGATATCCGGACTGAAAAAAAAAAACCCTGAACAATGCAAGGCTCTGTGTGGGTGAGGGCGTGTTGCTTCAAGTACAAGTGAGACAATGAAATGTGATCTGTGGTAGAGTTTGAAAGGCTTTCTGCACCCCGGTCCCTTTAAACTAGTTTAAGTTTCACATTAAAGCCTGTATTCATGCAGCTGAGACTCTTCTGGGTTTTCATGTAGCACAATCTGACTCTTTATTTAAACGTCCATGAGACGTCCTGAAGACTGGTCCATGAGACATCCTGAAGACTGGTCCATGAGACATCC
>NW_013953239.1:183305-186549 GCF_001266775.1 Austrofundulus limnaeus
GACTGGTCCATGAGACATCCCGAAGACTGGTCCATGAGACATCCTGAAGACTGGTCCATGAGACATCCTGAAGACTGGTCCATGAGACATCCTGAAGACTGGTCCATGAGACATCCTGAAGACTGGTCCATGAGACATCCTGAAGACTGGTCCATGAGACGTCCTGAGGACTGGTCCACATCTCTGAGCCTCTGTATGAAACATTAAACTGTTTGAGTTGTACCACAGTCAGGGGCTCCAATAAGACTATTTCTACCAGTTGAAAACTGATGAAATTCATTATTAAAAGTAAAAATGTTATGTAACTTATTAATATTCCATTGGTAAAGTGGAAGAAATAAAACTGCCCCCAGTTTTGATTTCAAGATGGCGGCTACTCGCAGCTTTAGAAAGTTAACTTTTTCTGTTAATTATCTTAATTTTTTGTGCATGTTTAATCACTCACAGGTAGTGTGTTTTCTGTGCAGTACTGTACTTATTAAAATCAARGTTTATTTGCACAACATAGAGCTCTCTTYTTGTCATTGTTTATGTTGTAGCAGTGTTGGAGCTAGCTTAGCCTGTCGGCTACCTGGAACGCAGTTTCTTCTGGTTTGTTGGGAAATGACGTCACCATTTACCAGTTCCTGGAACACGATGTAAACAGAACGCTGCATGACAGACTGATTGGACTGAGCAGCTTTACTTTCAGTTCCTCCTGCTCGTAGTAGTGGGTCTTTAACTAGTGTTCTACCAGATTGGGTTGGGTGGTATTGGTAAAAAACCATCATGATTAATTGTGGTATTTAGCTGATAACCCTGGAGTCCCTGCATGCCATAATCACATTACCAGTTTAAATCACTCCAGTATAAAGATGTGCTCTCCATAAAAATCTGTTCCAAACTGTGTCAAAAGTGCCGACTTTGGGCATCATTTGTTTATTTTGTTGATAGACCAAGTAAAATCAGTTTTATGGTAAATAAATTACAAACCCTGTTATTTTTTTTGTTTGTTTTTTGTGTCATATTTGCAGCAGAGACGAGTATCTAGCAGTCAGTCTGCCTGGTGTCATTAATCATATTAATTGTCAAGTGCCAAAAAAAATTTATTCAAGTTTTTCTGATGATTATTTGCACACGATATGATTTTTCCTAGCTCTTCCAGAATGTAATGATGGTATATTATTAAAAACATACACTCGTATTTGTGTCGATTCCACGGTGGAACAAATCAATAAATTCAAGCGAAGACATTTTGGTAAAGGCCAAGCGGTTGTTTAGTTGGTCCTCATGGCCTCAGACATATGTCTGGACCCTGGAGGCTGAGTCGGACCACCACTGATGCTGTTAAACCCACAAACTGTTTCTCAATTCCTGAAATCTACGAGTTAATGTAGAGAATTGCTCCCTGTCCTGCCAGAAGGCCTGAAGAGGCGTGTGTGACACAGTAAAGGCTGGTTTAAAGCAGTGCTCGTTGGCTCCTCAGCGATGTGGCCGTGTAAAGTTTCAGCACACAGTGGTGTAAATTTAACACACACACACTGCCCAGGCCCTGTCAGTGCAGGCGCTGAGAGTGCAGGCGCTGAGAGTGCTGGACAGCTGCGAGGTCAGGTGGTGTTCACGTTGTGTGTAGTAAACACCCTCCGCCCCCTCTGCAGTCCCCCCTGGTCTGATAGACGCTCACTTCTGTCTTCGTTTGGCTTCTGATGCTGAGCAGAACCCGTTTTAGGTGTTGGGATTTCTCCTCACTACAACGCGGTGAGTTGAAGGTTTTTCTGCCTGTCTTGGTCTGACAGGAACATTTAACTCATGAGGTTTGTTTGCTGCTTCCTCAGGTGTGGGTCTGCACACACAAAGTGTTAAACAGGTGGGCTGGGCTGGTTGGGTGGTCAGATCTGATGCTGATCCTTAAGTCTGGGAAAACTTAAAGTACATTTTTATTGATATATTTGATTTTCAACATAAAAGGAGCCATTTAGGAGCCACTAGGAAGTAAATTAAGTTTTTTTTAATCACCTTCTGAAGGRGAAACTGGAGCAATAAATAATGTTTTTGCCTCATCTGTAAGTTTGTTAATCTGTACTGTTAGCAGAATATCTCATGAACAGATTTGAACAGATTTTAATCAAACTTGCAGAAAGTAATCATTTAGTTGTTGTCTACAATAGATTCATTTTTGGTGGAAACCTGATTCAAGATGGCCGCCACATCACATCAGTCCTGGTAAACACCAAAAGGGCTGTAAGTGAGTCAGTTTTACAGATTTAGAGATGAAGTTGGACGAGGTAGTAGCTGAGAGTGAAGTTAGTTTTAACAGAAGTTGCAGCCCAGACCAAACAAAAGGTGGGCTTTATATCTTGGGTGCTCCTGATTGGTGCAGACTCAGACCCATGAGCCAATCTGTTTCCAGGAAGCTGTCATGATCAGAGCGTGAACAAACCCCAGAGCTGTACTGACATCAGGTTCGCTCAGTTACCCAGAGCAGAAGCCATAAAAATATTATTATTATTATTATTTAAAATTATTTTAAGCTGTCATATCCACTTTGGACTCACAAGTATGAAATGTTCCTTATGGTTAGTTAAAATGTGATATAATGACCCACAAATATGCCAAGTGTTCTTTGAATCAACATCATAATATACTTCTTTCATTCCCACCTGTCATAAATCACTTGGTTTTAGTTAAAAAGGCATCAGCAGAAAAGATGTTAAAGCTGAGTGTCAGATTATAATCTGAGGCTGTTCTGGTCTGGAAACCATGAACAGGAAGTTCTTACAGCCAAAATGTTCACAGCCTGAAGGTTTCTGCTCAGGGTTTTCTGGTTTTTCCTCTGATCTGCAAAAACACCCAAAGTATGTGAGAACCACTCACCACTGTAATGAGATTAAAGGGAACAGGCCGGATTATTTACAGATGGTTTTATTCTGCTTCCACCTCTTATCAAATGTGTTCAGTGCAAATATGCCAAGTGGAGTCAGTATTAGACTACAGGTTGTGTGACAGCAGGAACTGTTAGCTTTGCWTTTTTTTATACAAACAATAAAAGTCAAGCAACAATCATGGATTAATTCTGTCTCAACATTAAGTTTTAAATTATTTTTAATGCAGACCACAATTAGGATTCTAAAATTGATTTTTCGTAAAGCTAGGAAGAATTTGTTGAACCATGAAGCGTAAGATTTAAGAACCAAAATGTGAGTATCTACTTAGTGTGTGTGTGTGTGTGTGTGTATGTATATGTATGTATGTATGTGTATATATA
>NW_013953239.1:186619-187809 GCF_001266775.1 Austrofundulus limnaeus
ATATATATATATATAATCACCAGATGATGATGGCTCATTAGCTGTATATCAAAATATATTACCAAAAAGCCTTTTATTTTTAATCTAAAACAACTTTTTCTCCATCTCCATCATTTATCTGTGTGAACTGATGGTTGGGTTGTGGAGGAACAGGTCCAGGATAGAAACCAGATTCTCCCTCTCTCCAGTGACACTCGTCAGGTCCTACTGGAGGACCCCAAGGCCTTCTTTAGGCATTGTTGCATTGTATGTCCCGGCTCGGCCCACCCTTAGGCCTAAATCTGCTCTGGCTCTGGTTGTGTTTGCATCGAGCAGAGAGTGGGTTGGATCATCATATTAAACATTTACAAACCATATTTTGTTTTATTTGTGACGGAATGATGGACTACACCAAACTGAAAAGTACAGAAGACCAGTGGTAAGATGTTAAAGATGAGAGGACAGGACAGATTACAACAAGCTAAGCTAATGTTAGCTTGTTGGAATCTCACTACAGTTGTTTAGTTAAACTCATGTAAAAAACATTACAGCCACTGCAAACGTTGTTACTCAGTGTGACGTAACCCCACGCTCAGTGAACCAGTTTCTAACAGAACCACAGGTCTAAGTGGAACTGGGCCATAAGAGCAATGCTGAACGGTTTGAAGCCGGGCCAACTCGGACCTTCTGCAGTCCCCTCAGAGGATGGAGCTTTTCCTTTCTGTTCAACTCTTTCTTCACCACGACTGACTAAAGCAACGCTCTCATTACTGAGGACGAGGCCCCGATTCATTGATCCATCATAATATGACTCAACAATCCCTGAAGTCTGGTTGAAGCTACTTTTAAAGGTTTTATTTGTAATTCTGGTTTGTTTTCCTTATAGATATTCTGATTTGAAGACCCCAGTTCTGTGTGGCCTCCATGACACTGAGGTATGACCACACACACACACACACACACACACACACACACACACACACACACACACTGTAGATTAGGATATACTGTGTAGAGTCAATTGGAGGCGTGTCCTTTTTAATTCAAAGTGTGTTTGTCCAGAACCACAGCCTTTTGTGTGTGTTTGTTTCTGTCAGGCTCAGTAAATATCAGCCATAATAAAACACCATGGTGTGTGTCACCACACACACACACACACACACACACACACACACACACACACACACACACACACACACACACACACACAC
>NW_013953239.1:188879-191093 GCF_001266775.1 Austrofundulus limnaeus
GACCGGGGAGTCTGGGTCCTCCGGAGGACCCGGCCTGTCGTTTTGGACACAGCTTATATATCAACACTGTGACACACTATGATGTTTATGGGAAAAAACAAACCTGTGCGTAGGGCAGATTTATTAGCCAGAGGAATAAGTGAGTTTAGGGGGTCTCGATAAATCCAGTCCCCTAAACAAGCACAGCCACAGTTCAGATTATTGATGATCATTTTATGGGTCAAAATTGGGCAACAAAAAAAATAAATAAAAACATTTTAAACACACAGTCTCATGTCAACATTATATTCTTTCTATAAATGAAGAAAATACTCATTGAGCTGTAACTGTTGGAGGGTAGTTGGTGACTTGAAGTTTATTAAGAAAACTGTCAAATTTTCTGTTGTGTCTGACTTTATTTTGACCAGGTGAGCCCTGGGTTTGTGAACACCTTGGAGATGAAGACAGGCAGATTTGATCAATAACTATTAATTATTATTTGTGTGTTTTTATAGGCCTGTAGCCTCAGATGTTTGAGCTCCAAAATAAAGCTCACATACATGTGTATGTATGTGAGCTTTAGAGTTTATTTAAACTAAACTGAGACTGGTTTGAGATGCCTGAGTGAACTCTTAACTGTTTAAAGAGTTATTTTTTGAAGATGTTCAACATTGAAGCAACAAGTCTATGAAAACTGAGAGCTTTTCCAAGTTTTTGAGACAGTTTGGAGCAGGGCCAGCTGTAGTTTATTTAGTGCCCTGGGCATGATCTCAGGTGGTGTCCCTTCTGCAGTTTACCAAATCTCACTGCCAGTTTACACCCATTTACAAAACAAATTAAACAGTTTTGTCTTTGATATTATTTTTTATCTTTAGAAACCAGGTTGTCCTGTTAAAACAGGTAACAATATAAGTAATTTGAAATAGAATAGCAGAAGTCTACTGCACAGCTGCCAACATCTTGTTACATCARGAGGAACACCTGTRCATGTTAACCAGCAGCTGTGGAGTGAAGCAGTTCTAGGGGGATTCAGGGGTTTATTCCCCCAGAAAACTTTTCAAAAGATCTACTCAAAACTATTAATTTTCCAGCCATTTGAAGAGAATTTGACTAAATACTTTGGATTAATAAAACAACATAAAATCAGTATTTTATGAAGGTAGACAAGTGAAAACCAAACTTTAACCTGAACTTTATCTGAGATCAAAGCTGAGATTTCTATTATCCTTATTGTGTTTTCTATTTACACTTTGAGCAGCAGTAATTAGATTAGATTAGAGACCTTTGTTGTCATTGTACAGAGCTGCATCATATGATACTWTTACAATGAAACATCCTCTGCACCAAATAACACCTCATGTAGGAACAAAGCAGAACAAGTTACCTTCATAAACAGAGTAACCAGTGATTATTCTACACACTAAATCAACTATACTTTGATAAAASTTATAAAATTTATTTTTTTTGTKTCATTTGTGCCCCTCCCCCAGATGGATGGCACCCTTAGCATTAGCCTATACTGCCTACACCACAGGTCAGCCCTGTTTTTCAGGTGAAATTTGGTCGTATTTCAGTTCCTGCCATCAGCTCTGATCCAACAGTTTGTGGGGCAGACGACAGCACCACTGTCAGCTCTGTGAAGCAGCTGAGGGTCATTGTGGAASAGTAACTGTATCTGTGGCGCTCAGAGTTAAAACAGGAAACTAATCTCATCGTCCAAACGTTCCTCCATGTCCTGTCAGCTGGCTCAGACACAGACTGGGTGCAGTTAGAGGCTCAGCTGGAAATAAGAGCTTTGAGAGGCCAGGGTGTTAATGATGAGCCTTTTTTAGGTTCGTTTGTGTCCAGGAGGAAAAGTTTTTAACTCACAGGATGATGGCAGACTCATTCATCCACACGTTTCTCTCGCTTTTTCTTTCATTTATTACATCATTTGCAAAATTACTAATGTAAATTGTTTATTTGTCTAAAACTTCTGAAGCCTGAAGCCTTCTGGATGCTTTATAATTTGATAAGTCAGTTGACAAAAACATTTTTCCTTGTTCCATTTCTCAGTTTGCACTGCAAAAACTGTCCATTTAACCAAGTTTTAAATCTTATATCAGACAATAAGTCTTTTTGATCTTGTTTTGAGACTGATTTACTAAACAAGAACTGATTGTGTAAGAATAATCATCTTATAAAAATCTGGAATCAGTGCAGGAGGTTGTTTAAAAGTACAGAATTATTATTGTC
>NW_013953239.1:193689-193922 GCF_001266775.1 Austrofundulus limnaeus
TATGATCTCTCATAGTGGGATCATATAAATGCTGGTATCCATGAGCAGCTTCACATTGTCAACAGCGCACACTAGCCTTTGTGGAGTTTCAAAAAAAATCAGAGGTGCACGACACGCGCCAAATGACGCACAGGGCCAAAGCACAGGAGTGGGACGTGATATTGTGTCACTTTTGACGCGCACCCTGGTGCCCTGAGTGACGCGTCAAGTATAAATCTAGCTTAAGGTGGTTC
>NW_013953239.1:194922-195329 GCF_001266775.1 Austrofundulus limnaeus
TACGTATGGAACAATACACACTGTGTATGGAACAATACACACTGTGTATGGAACAATACACACTGTGTATGGAACAATACACACTGTGTATGGAACAATACACACTGTGTATGAAACAATACACACTGTGTATGAAACAACACACACTGTGTATGGAACAATACACACTGTGTATGGAACAATACACACTGTGTATGAAACAATACACACTGTGTATGAAACAATACACACTGTGTATGGAACAATACACACTGTGTATGAAACAATACACACTGCGTATGAAACAATACACACTGTGTGTGGAACAACACACACTGTGTATGAAACAATACACACTGTGTATGAAACAATACACACTGTGTATGGAACAATACACACTGTGTGTGGAACAATACACACTGTGTGTG
>NW_013953240.1:0-36991 GCF_001266775.1 Austrofundulus limnaeus
GGGAGTTTTTAAAAGCCTCAGGAATCTTTTGCAGGTGTTTAGAGTTAATTTGTTGATTCAGATGATTAGGTTAATAAGTTGTTTAGAGAACTTTTTCATGATATGCAAATTTTTTGAGATAGGGAATTTTGGTTTTTCTTTGCTTTTTTGCCAAAATCATCAATAWTAAAACAATAAAAGGCTTGAACTACTTCAGTTGGTGTGCAATGAATCTAAAATATATGAAAGTTTAATGTTTATCAGTACATTACAGAAAACAATGAACTTTATCACAACATTCTGATTTTTTGAGAAGGACCTGTATTAACATGAAAATGCAGTGTGTGACTAAGCGTGTGCTGCTGCCGCTTATGCGTTACCCAGGTAGAAGAAAAAGTAGTTCCTACCAGCAACGTAAGATTTAGACAAGATGGCATTATTTTAGTTATTTTCCACTGTGTTATTGTTAATGATTTACATTACCTGAAATGACTGGATTATCAAAGTATTGATATTTTTATTTTAGAATCTATTTTAGAACATAAAGTTCTGGAATCGGTGGTATCAACATTTCAGTATTGATCCACACTTTACTACCTTGGACATACATATGCACTCAAGGCCTAATACAAGTTCAAATATTTACCCAGCAAAGGTTGCAGCACTGAAATAAGTAACTGGTAAAGGGAAAACCCTCATACCCACCAGAAGAGACTGATCACAGTAAGGACTAGTGACCATTGAACCACGAGAGGCTGAGTGACTCTGGAGCTGTTTGAGGTTCACTCTAGTTTAATTTGCATCAGAAGCAGAGCTGGAAAGAGGTGTGTCAAGCTCTTGACGATAAACCGCCCTGGAGATTTCTAAAACTCATCATCTTAGTCTTTGTGATAACATCACGGTTTTGCTTCAGCATCCTTGTGTACTGCCTCACATGCAGATCTGTTTTAGTTAAACTGGCACAGTTAATTTTAAAGAAAAAAGTAAGAGGAAATGACTTAACCAAGAAAGGAAACCAGAAACCAAAAAAAAAAAATTAAATAAATAAAATAAAAACTAAAAGAGTATAGACTAAATCAAGTGTTATACCCAATAAATGACAAGAGAAAACTGCCAAAGATTCAAAACTACACCGCATAATAAAGAAGGCTCTGGAAACACATGTTAAATCCTTTGGACCACCCAAAACCATCAGATAGCATAAATCAAAATGCATGATTTCAGCTGATGTGTGGTTCACCACAAATGACTGCTCTCATACGAAGGCACATCTTCAGTCCGAACCTTTGGTTTGGTTGTGCTTTTACTTTTTCCTTCTTTACTCTTCGTTGTACAGTATGTACACTTCTATGTACAATAACCTAAAAAGAAATGCAATTATAAACTCTAAAAAAATACATAACTAAAATACAAATGTATGGAGACAACAGAAACACAATTTCACATCAACTTTTCCTTTTATATCCTGATGCATCTCAGTTATCCAGGTAAAAAATCAAAAGGAAAAAAAATGTATAGGTCCTCTGGACGGGTTCTTCTTTAATGAAACGTTTCGTCTCTCCTCCAAGAGACTTCTTCAGTCTGAGAGTTTCAGGCAAAATTCAGGCTTTTAAGCCCTGCCTCCATGTGGCTGATACTCACATCACATGGCTATCGTTCACACTTAATTAATACCTATTGTTAACAGGGGGTGGAGTGATACTGCCAATGGCAGCGCTGTAGGAAGGGGACAACTGAAAACAGAGGCCTCCACCTCTGTTTAATGATGGACGGTCTTTCTTCACAAAAATGGCTTCTTTTACTCCTCTCTCAAACCAACGTTCCTCCCTATCAAGAATGAGAACATCCTCATCTCTGAAAGAGTGACCGCTGGCCTGTAAATGAGAGAAAACTGCAGAGTTCTGGCCATTAGAATTAGCTCGTCTGTGTTGGGACATTCTTTTGAACAGTGGTTGCTTTGTTTCCCCGATGTACAATTGGTCGCAGTCCTCCTGGCACTTAACAGCATATACAATATTGCTCTGTCTGTTCACCTGGAGGCAGGACTCAAAAGCCTGAATTTTGCCTGAATCTCTGAAGAAGTCTCTTGGAAGAGAGACGAAACTTTTCCTTAAAGAAGAACCCATCCAGAGGACCTATACAATTTTTTTCCCTTTTTCCTTTTATACTGAATTGTGCAAATTGTAGCAGTTTCACAATAGTGACCAGCTCATCCATTCAACCTATTTTCATCTGTTTATCATGAAGGTACCATGTCCAGCAGGGAAATGCAGACATCCCTTTCCAATGCAAAGACTCGCGTCTGACTCAGACCCAGCATGCTACTCTTTTTCTGGCTAATTATATATTTAATTCATCATATTATATTTTTAGTGCTTGCCTTCAAACACTGTGATACAAAGGTCTAGCATTAAGTGAACGTGTTGCTTTTATGGTGTTTAAACTACTTAAAGATAAACTAGATGTGTTTAACTGTTAACTGTAACATAAATGTCCAAAGTTCAAATTTAAAATGACCTAATATTATACGGTTCTTATAATTCTCCAACACTCAACTGTCATCAGTTTTAGACAAGAAATGCTTCTGCATGATGGAAGGAAACTTTACTGATGTTTCCAGGTGACTGAAAGTTTATTCAGCTTTACATGTTATGCAACATGGATAGCAATTAACTTCCAAAACATCCATCCTTCTTATTTCACTCAGAGCTTAGCTTTGGCCAAGAGCCAAAGAAGGATGCGTCTGAAACATATAACCAAAATCAGATTTCCAACAACGCAATGAATGACGTCAAGTCTCAGATCAGTTCTTTCTTTCATCATAAGCAGTGATTTTAATAGTAAGTGCAAAGTCAGGGGTTAAGATGAACAGAACCTTTGAACAGGGACAGGTTCAAATTCTGAGAACAGGATTTGATGAGTTTCATGAAGATGCCTACAGCAGAAACCAGCTCAAGCTGGGCTCTAGCTCTACTTCTGGCAGGAATTGGGAAAATGCCATCTGTGGAGAATTAATGAGAACATGGATTGCCAAACTACATCTAAATGAGCTATCCAGTGAAGTCATATGGCTGACTTTAAGATGGAGTGCAGATGATAAAAGCCATAGATGGTGAATGAGTGGCTAAAGAGATGCTGAAATGATTGCCGGAGGCTCCGGCACCTGTGTGCCATGCAGCGAAGACCCCACTAACATCCTGTAGTGTTTGTTACAGTGTGAGAGAAAAAAACATCTGGAGCTCATCATCATTTTAACCTCTAAAAAGTAAAAACGATTTCACACTTTAGGTTCAAACCTTCAAAGGTAAAGATTAAAAGATATACTCCATCATTCCAAGCTAGATTAAAATGTAAAACTCTATTTGTTAAAATAAAAGAAAAAAAGAGAATGGATGCATAAGTATAGGCAACCTCAGTATTTGAACTCGAAGAACTTTAACCTCGGCTCCAGACGGAGTTGTTTGTTGGGGTTGTGGCCTGTTCGTAATCATTGCGAGGAAAAGGCCAGGTGATATGAATTTCAAAGGTTTGAAATAAAAAAAAAAAGATGGACAAAAGGTCTTTGAGAAGTGGAAGGGCTCTGGTGTATAAATGAATGAAAAAAAAAAAACCCTGGCAAGGTCAAATTGTAACTGCTACAAAAATGTTACTTGACCCAGAGGGAAATGTTCTGACAAGCGCAGTTAAAATTCAGCTTTTGGCTCAGGGTGTGAATGAACAAGTCATCATTCATTTTACAGCTTTTTATATTTTAGTTAGATTTGATTTGCTAAAATATCCATTTTATTTTAAAAATGTGGCCAAAATGGGACCATAAAAAGTTTCAAACATCTGCCAACTGTCTTTACCTGCTTTTCCATTCTGGGTTGCAGGGATCACTGGTGCCTATAAACATGTGAGATGCAGAGGACAGCCAGGAAAGGTTACAAGTCCATCACAGGACCACAAAGAGACAAATGAAACACACAACCTCTCACACTCTCACTCACACGTCGGGAAAATTTTGAGTTTCCAAATAACCTAACATGCATGTTATTTGGTTTGTGGGGGAAAAAAACCTCACATGTGCACATGCATGAACATGTAAACTCCATCCACAGATGTTCCAGGCAGGGATACACTGCAAATATTAACCATCTAAAATTAATTTTAAAATATTATATTTTCTCAAATTAAGTGAAATAATCTGCCAGTGAAAAAAGTTAATTGCACTTGGTAGGACTTATTGAAATAATATGACAACATTTTAGTTGGATATAAAGACTTGGTTAGGTGGATATTTTTTGCAGAGTATTAACCTGCATTCTGAGAGGCAACTGCTTTTGTCACAGACGGTTTGTTGCTTTTGAAGCAAAACTCTTTTGCACATTCTCACAAAGTTCCAGAGAGTGAAAGAGCAGTAGTGGTCCAGTCTTATGAAAACCTCCCAGGATGCTTGGAGACTCACACAGCAGGGGGTCAGCAGAGGGGCAGTGCAGAGGAGTTTGCTGGAAATAATACAGAAGCTTCGAATGCAGCTTTGACATCCAACACAAAGGCTTCAGATGAGGCATGCTTGGAAGAAGAACATGTTTTTCTTTTCTTTTTCTTTATTTAAAGATGTTAATTGTAGCAAATGTTTCAATACACATATAGCTGACAGTTCCATATAAACACAGGCCCAAGAACAATCAGGGTTTGGATCAACTTTTGCATTTTTGCCCATTTTCATGTCGAGATGTGTGAGATTTTAGGACGTAATAAAGAGTAACTGATGACCTGCACACTAATTGTTACATATGTCAAATATGCCTAATTATTTTAATAAACTTTATTCTCAAAGTAAACATGTAAAACATCTGTCTTCTTTTCAAACATATTGAGAAAACATTCCAAACATAATAAGAAAGTCTTCTCATTGTAATGGATGGTGGTACTGGTAAAAAAAAGTTCAATTCAATCTAAATTTTCACATCCTGGCTGTTTGCAAATTTGATTATGAACAAAATGTTTTAAAAAAGTTTAGAATGCTTGCATTTTTCTACATTCTAGGCCCTTAATATAAACTTTGAACAAGGAATACAATAAATATTCCCCATTAATATTTTATTGCATTAATGTTTTTATTTATTCAGTCTAAAACTGAGATTAGATATAAACTCTGTTCATCAAAAAATGCACTTTTTGTACAGTGATGTGTGGTGCAGGTGCAGCTACACACACACACTGACTGATGGGTGGTGTGTTTCCCACATATTATGAGAGAGATCTATGTTATCAGTTTGAAGAATATAGCCAGCATGAAAACCTCATGTTACGCGCTTTATTTCCTTAGTTTGTTTGCGCTCTTTTTGGGGAAGAAGTCCAGCACCATGAATAGGTCATTGTAACAAGAAATGCTGTTATGCTTTGAAAATAATTAAAAAATAAATAAATGAAGAAATACATAAATAAATACTGCATTTCCACATGAATGTGACCTCAGACAGCAGAAATCCACTTCTGTCTTGGTTCTGCTCAGACAAGCCATCAGCTCATTGGTCTGGTCAGTATAAAATCTGTTCCTTCAAACTGGAGTCATTTGAAAACAGGTAAATTATAAACTATCCATAACCATTCCACTGAAACCCATTTTAAAGTTCCTGACCTATGCTTTAACCCAAACGTGTCAAACTCAAGGCCCACAAACCAAATGTGGCCCCCAAGAGCTTCAAAACTGTATTGAGTTATAAGATGAGTGTATGCTGCTTTAAGCCATCATTGATCATAAAGTACCTCTCCCATAATAATGCATACGGATTATTTTAACCACAAAATGACGGCACCCCACCACTAGGTGGAGGGTGCACAGGGTTCAAAAGTAGCTGGTACAATTTATATTTAGCATTTTTTTCAGTGTACAATTTATATTTAGCTGCATTTTCACCAGCTGCTTTTGCCAGGGCCTAGTTTTACTGGGAGATGGGAATTTCCCAATTAGAAGTCGTAAATATAAGTTGGAACACCCCTCCAGTTTCCCTGTTGGAAAGCAGGAGAGTTCAGAATTCAAGACCGCAGCTACTCACCACAACTCAATAGTTTGTGAAACTCTTGCTTTTACTTAGTATTTCTGAATCATTTATTTCCCATTTAGTCAAGTCTTTTCAGTGTTAATATGAGAACATGTGAAAGCACTGTTTCTATGCAGGAAATACCATGTAGAGCTCAGTTATTGTTTGTTAGCAGTGCTCATGAGACGAGGAACACGACGCTTCGTTTTTAGTTGAAGTTAAACACCATACATTGACACATTAGAGCAGTGGTTCCCAAACTTTTTGTCTTCTGACCCACAAAATATCCATGGCAAAACCTTGTGACCCCAAATATTACTGATCTGAGTACATAAACTTCATTAATAACCCTAAATACACAGGCTTTTTGACAATCTAAACAGTTTGTACACAAATAAAAACACTTAATTTTACTTATTTTGTGTTTTTGTAATAATTATGGAGAAAATATTACATCAGAAATTATTTTATTAACCTTTAAATTGATTTCTGGAGATTATAAGGTGCTTCATGACCCATAATTGGGTCCCAAGCCCAACTTTGGGAACCAAAGTGCAGTGGTTCTCAAACTTTTCAGCTTTTGACCCACAAAATAACAGTAGCAGAGACCTGTGCCCCCAACTATTTTTGGATGATAAACATTTGTATCAGGTCAATAAAACATGGGCATAGTAACAATATTTTTAAGCTAACTTCATCCATTTCAAATATACTAACCTCACTCCTTTGTAACAAATAAGGCAAAAATGTAATGGATTCAGAAAATCTTTTCAGGACCCCACCTTGATGTTTCAGGACCCCACTTTGGGTCCCGACCCCAACTTTGGGAAATGCTGCATTAGAGGGCCTTCATAATGCTCATGTGGTCCTTGAGTTTGACACCTTTGCATTAACCTAAGTTTTTAATCCAATTTATTATTTTATTTTATTTTATTTTAACAAGCAAGTCCCATTGAGATATTGTCCTGATAAGTATTGGTGCACATTATTTACCATGACAGGTGATAACCTAGAGTCATATTTTCAGTTTATTTTTTGCTGAATGAATCATTTTCATAGTTGATCCTGTTTCCCATAAATCAGTTTACACTAAACCTTTATTTTCTGATTAGTCCCCACAATAATGAAGAGTGCTTAGTAACAGACATTTGACTGAGACAGATTTTCACAGTGACTGCCTGGCTTCTTCAGCTCCCATGTGTAACAGGCGCACTCACTATTGGCTCTGAGCTCGTTAGGGGCGTTGCTTCTCGGTTATTGAGAGCTTCGGGTGCACGGAGTGCTCCAGGGATGGCCAGGGGAAAGCTTACTTGGCACTGACCCCTCCTTTCAGTTTAAAAAAAAGAAGAAAAAAAATAGAAGAGCCTTGTCGTTTACATTTGGCAGCAATACCCTTTGCGTCAGCGGGATGAATGTGTCATAAATTCACAGAGAGCCTTGGCGGATGCGTGGATTTAACAGCGATGCGATGAAGCGGACGCACTTTGCCGGAGCTGCGCTACAGAGAGCCTCCGCGGATCCCACGACCTGTTGCTGCTGACAAGCCGGGCTGGGGGGTGCCGGAGAGGCAGGGAGACGGAGGGTCGCGCCTTGGAGGGAGAGAGGGAGCGAGGGGGGAGAGAGAGAGAGAGAGCCTGGGAGGAAATCATGCAGTTTGCAATCTGGCTGGTTGGACTAACGTGTCATTTGTCAGCAATTGTCCGAGAGTCTCTCACCTTCCGATTGCATCCAAAACAAGGTAGATCTGCTTTGAGTTCACGTGCGAACGACGCGTTCACGAGTTCACCGCTTGTGTTTCTGTCTCTCTCTCTCTCTCCTCAGAAAGCTTCGTCAAACAGCTGGCATCGTATGAGATCATCACTCCGCTAAGAGTGAATGACTTCGGAGAATCCTTCCCTCACCGGATGCACTACAGGAGGAGGAGAAGCGCGGAGGATG
Source organism: Austrofundulus limnaeus (assembly GCF_001266775.1). NCBI lineage: Eukaryota > Metazoa > Chordata > Actinopteri > Cyprinodontiformes > Rivulidae > Austrofundulus > Austrofundulus limnaeus. The sequence goes on from NW_013953240.1 coordinate 7,947, forward strand.
AGCTGCAGGGCGCGCGGGTTCTGTACAGGATCGACGCGTTCGGCCAGCGCTTCCAGCTCAACCTGAGCGCGGACAACAGCTTCATCTCCCCCTCGTACACGGTGACGCACCTGGGAGCCGACGTCCGCGACCCGAGGAGGAGCGACATGCGCCACTGCTTCTTCCGCGGGCACGTGGACGCCGAGCGCGAGCACGCGGCGGTGTTCAGTCTGTGCACGGGCCTGGTGAGTTTATTCTCTAATGAGTAGGGCTGAGTGAAGCTGACACCCCACCCACGTGAAAAAATTAATCAAATAGTCAGAATGGTTAGTGCTCCGTTTGTGCAGGTTTGTGCCGTTAAAATGGTCGTTTGTGCAGTTTTGGTTTCCGAGATATTAAATATTATATATTTGGTCATCTACAGTTCACCATCACCCCATATCGCTTCAAAAGTAAACCAAAGTGGGCTAGTTCGTTAGTGCTCCGTTTGTGCAGGTTTGTGCWGTAAAAACTGTCGTTTGTGCAGCTTTAGTTTTCGAGATATTTGAAGTTAAAAATTGGGCCGATGACGTCACCATTCCGGAAGTTGCTGCGGGGACGATGACGTCATCGGCTTACACTAAAAACTAGTAATATCTCTAAAAGTATTACAGCACAAACGCTAATTTGAACTGCACAAACATGCACAAACGAAGCACTAATAATGTAGACTACTTTGGTTAATTTCGGAGCTTGCTGGGGGGGATTACAACGTCTTAAAGACCTAAAGACATAATGATTAATATCTCAAAAACTATAACAGCACAAACGCTCATTTTAACTGCACAAACCTGCACAAACGAAGCACTAACCAATCCGCTTACTAGTTTTTATTTTTTGCGTGGGTGGGGTGTCAGCTTCACTCAGCTAATGAGTAGATGCTGACACGGTTTCTCTCATTTCAGCAGACTCCCCATCCACGTATGTCCTAAAAAACACAGCTTTAGATGAAGTGTGAGGTGAGGATTGTAACAGTGCTGGAGCCATGAACTCTGTTACCTTTGAGGTGATGCTCCTCTTTCAGGTGGGGATGGAGGAGGATAGACTTGAACAAGCATCAGTTCCAACGTATACGGATTTTCTGTGCTCTTCACTTCTCAGATAAATGTCTTTGAAATGAACTAACATTTCTTGAAGGAATACACTTTTAAATATAAAGGCCATCTTGTGGTAAAATGGTTTTGAGTTCAAACCTATAGGCCTCCTCTGTTTGCACTTGGAGTATGTGTTGTGGATGACTCCCAGCTACTACCACACCAGCATTTATCTCAAGATTTGTGAAATTGACTCAGTTTTTACCAGTATCTTGTTGGCTAATATTCACTAGCTGTGGAGGTCAACTTGACCTGGACTGAGACAAAGCACCAATCAGTAATTGATGCACATTCAGTGATTTCTTTCTGAAAGTTTCATTAAATCTGTGCAGTGGTTCATGAAATATTTTCTTAACGGAAAATGTTGAGTCCAACAGTTATTGCCAAAGGTTTTAGGCGATAATATTGCACAGTGTGTAAGTGCTCAGATTATGTTTCGTGGGGATACAGCTAGGCAAAAACATGATGAAACATTTTTCCTGGGCAAGAGTAAATATACTAAAACAATACAAGTAAATGGTTATTTATTAGGCACAGATGGATTAAAGCTCATAAAGTACAGCCAGCAGAAGAACCCCAGGTTGACCAATCACAGGTTTACACACTCTTAACTGCTACAAATGTTGCAGAGATTGCCAAAGGTGACAACATCCTTCCATTCATCCATTATCTGTGCCCGCTTCTTCCTTTCCAGGTCGTGGGGGTCACTGGTGCCCATATCCAGCAGTCACTGTGTGAGGGGTTAGGTACACCCTGGACAGGTTGCGAGTCCATCACAGGGACAAATATAGAACCAAACAACCATTCACTCTCTCACTCACACCTCACAATAGCCTAAAACAGTTTTTTTACTTTTTGAGTCGGTGAAAGGAAAACCAAAGTACTCAAAGAAAATCCATGCTCGCACAGAAAGAATACGCAAACATACCCAGAAAAGTCCCTAACCTGGATTCAATCTGGCTACTTTTTTTCCTGAGAGGCAACAGATCCAATTTTGAAGGTGGCCATTTTAGGTCTGGTAAAACCAAAAGCCATAACAAAGTTTTTGGAGTTTTATTCTGCTTATCTATTTTTTCCTCTTTTTTTCTTCACCTTCTTATTTCTGTTGGAGCTTTAGTACCAATTTCCAGTGGTCATTGGGTAGACTTTGGACCAGAGTTAGGTTCATCAGAGGGACTTAAAAGAGATGATTGCACATACACGCTCTAATGGTACATTTACACCAAACGTGTTTTGAGCATCAGGAGCATTTGGTTTACATGAAAAGTCAAAGGTGGATGCGCATCTAGGGGCGTCTTGAAGCCAAGCAGTGCGTCTGGCACATTTGGAGCAGCGCGGCTCAAAGCAGTGGTGCGGCACGTCCCAAGCATCCATCGCATGAGTTGGAAAATCTGAACTTTTGCTGCTCGACGCGTCGCATCAACCAATCCGAGAGACTCATTTTTCCACGTGACAGTTTCCTGAATGTTGCCCTCTAAAGGGCTCGACACACGGGCAGTGACAAACTACAGCGAATAACGGCTGTCATCGCAGCCAGGGTGAAACCCGACACACGAGACGCGACAGCGATCGCAGCATTGCGAATCGCGCTCTCAGGTCGCTTGTCTTCACAAAATTTGATTGGTTCTTGACTCTGAAGGCGGGTGTGCATTACGGACGTGTAACCTAAACAAATCTTGCGATGCTAATGATATTGAAAAACAAACGCACACCAAGATACAGTTTTATGAGGGAAAACTTACCATAAACTTCACCCTGGTGCCAATAAATTCCCACAAAGCTTTTTAGTAATCACTTGGTGAAAGTGTTAGCTAACGGCAGTGTGTAGCATACTCTCCTCTCATTGGTCAGTCAATGAAACCCTCGCTGATTGGTTGTATGCTAAGCGACAGCGACAAAAGTTGAACATTTTTCAACTTTTATATGTCGCATCACAAGCTCATGTGTGCACGTCTACGTGTACGAGCGCAAAATTTCACCTGCACTATTTTCGCCGGTCGCTTAGCTGGAGGAGGGCAAGCGATTGTCGCCTCACCGCACAGGCTCCATAGGAAATGAATGGAGAGCGAGCGACGTCGTCTCCCGTGTGTCGAGCCCTTAAACTGAAACAGACAAACAGGAGATCTTTACCTGAAATCGACCGTCTGCAGTTGGATTTTCTGGCTGGAGATATAAGTGCCGATGTGTCCGGACAAAAATAAAAGTCCGTCAATTGGCAGCTTATGGAGTGGCGAAACTAACCGAACAAATCACCTCTAAATCATCTGGTGAGTTAATTATCTTCTGTGCGCAATGTTTGCTTGCTCGTTAGTAATTAAATCAAAGCCATTTCCTTTATTTTATCTTTATTTCACCCGCCAAGGGCAGACGCTCCTCCCACACCCCGCTGCCGCTGCTGCTGCTGCTTCTCATTCTGCTCTGTCCAGCATCAAGATGCGTACGTTCTGAGATTTTTGGAGGCGCGCAACGTGCTTGGTGTAAATGTAGCATAAGTCACATGTATTGACAGTTTAATGTCACTAGAAAATGTAATATATGCATGTTTTTGTTCTATAGAAGAAAATGAAAGTACATGGGAAAACCTGGGGAGAACTTTTCAACTCAATCCAGTGAAATCCCAAATGAAAGTTGAGTCAGTAAACTTCTTGATGCAAGGCAAGAGTAGTAACCAACAGCTTCAAACATGGATAGAAAACTGTCTGATTATGGGGGCTGGGGAAAAGCAAATCTATGTATTTCTCTTTTTTTCTGGGAGGCATCACTAATTGCTAAACGAGTTCTCTTCTCTAATGCCTTTAAACAACCTTCTGAAAAGCGATGTTGAGCAAACTTTGTGAACTGGTTGTCACTTCCCGAGCATTACCAGTTGTCCTCTTTCCTCTAAGTTTTTGTCGTTGTAGGCCTGATCAGATCACCAAAGTTTTTACTGACTGTTGCTAACGACCCCTTCATTAAATACATCCCTTTATGTTTAAATGATGTTGATGAGTAATATTCAGTTAATACATCCAATATGTAAACGTGTGGGAATGTTGATGCCATTTCATTTTGTTTGCTGACTCCTGTGTGAAAGAATCCAATAACTGTTGAAGGGAATGACTTCATGGGTCACATAAGGTGACTGGACCAGGAGTTGGGGGTTGACCTCAGTCGCGCCAGCAGGATTTTGTGTCGGGAGGGGTGGGGGGGCATAGTGACCATTGCCTTAGAATATTACCATCCCGGTCCCTATCAGTGACCACTTTTATTTTAGATATGGTACAGTGTTACATAACACAGTTGTGCTTTTATTTTAACTTGTATGTTCAAATGGATCTCCTGCTGAGACACCAAACCAAAGACCACCATGTATTAGAATTAACTTCAGACTTTGTCAAACAAATACACAAGTAAAGCAGATTTTTCTGTTTGTTCAGCAACCTAAAATAGGAGGTGTCCCACAAATATCAGGGTAATAAGCATTTACTTGCCTCTTTGCACAACTTTGATACACAACTCGCTTATCCAAACGTTTGCTTCCTTTTTTCCCCTCAACAGTCTTTGTTGCTTATCACTCACTGAGAGCGACAGGACAATAGATCCAGCACCAGAGGGTATTGGGTCATAAATGTGTCTGTATCTGATCACTGGGGCTTAATGGCAAGGTCACATTGTGTTGAGATGAGGTCATTAAGGAATAATTAAGCCCTAAAAACAAAGAGGTCATTTTTGAAAAAAAAAAAAAAGGGTTCCCCTTTCGTCCAGAGTCACTCAAAGCTATCCCCCCCCAGGGGGCAGGTAGAAGTGGGGGGAGACGCAGAGTTTAGAAGGCTTTTGGCCTTTTGTGCGCTGTGATGGTCAGAAAAGAGGAAAACACTGAAGAGAGGAGAGAACTGCCAATGAAGGTTTATGGGAACTTTAAGGATAGCTCATACACAGTGGGAAATGTTGGTTTCTGGAGGAGCTGGCTCTCTCAGCCCACTCACAGAATAGAAGAACACAAATGTTCAGTCTGCACTGAAAAATGAATCTTTCTTCCCCCTAAAAATTGGCTCATAACATTTTGAGATTGCACTGTATGTCCCTTGTGAATAACCCATCACCCGTAAGATGTCAATGCGTCGAGAAGACAATAGATTGCCATCAGTTATTTCTTGGGCCAGGCCAGCAGCACCTTAATAGGCTTTGGCTTTTCACTCTTTTAGTCTGTGTGTGGCAACAGAGACTGAGATGGAGCGTGACCTCGTTTTAAAAGAAGTCTTAGTCATGAAGTCCAGTTCAGGACTCACTGCTAAACAGTGACTGTTGTTCCTGAACTTCCTCTGAACTAATGCTGGGAAACCCTTCACCTCTGGCACTAATCTGACTAAATGAGGTGTATTTATTTGTTACAGCTTCTGCTAACACTTGGATCACTTAAAGAGATAGTTCAAATCATTTGTATTGGGGTGCTGTACAGTGTTAAACAATCAATCTTACCTGCTGCAAACAGCTGTTTGAGTAACCTCACTTTGGAGATGAATCCTGGCATTGTCATTGGAGCATGATAGTTCCATAAGCAAAGAGAAAATTCATTGACAGAATAACCTGGTCATTCAGTATATTCAGGTACTCAGCTCCTCATTTTTTAGGCCGACAACATTGCTGAACCTAGACCTGACCAACTGCAGCAACCCCGAATCACAGACTGCTCCCACAGACTTGTACAGTAGGCACTAGGCATGATGGGTGCATCAGTTCAGCCACCTCTCTTCTTACCCTGATGAATAGGGTTGGTCTGGACTCATCAGACCACTTGACCTTGCATTGCTCCAGAGTCCAATCATTATGCTTCTCAACAAACTGAAGCTGCTTTTTTCTGACTTGCCTCACTGATAAGTGATTTTCTTATATCTACCCTGTTGTTTAGTCCTAATCCCTTGAGTTCCCTTCACGCTGTGAATGTGGAAGTGCTCGTGCTTTGACTATTAAACATAGTTGTGCATGCTACAACTGTCTTTTTACAGTTTATTTACACCAAACGTGATCTTTGATTTTTTTTTGACCACATTTCCTTCCCCGAAGATTATATTTCCTCGCTGTCTTTCCAGTTTTTAATAATGTGTTGCACAGTTGAACCTGATTTAAGTAGTTTCAACAATCTCCTTAGAGCTTTTCTTCTTGATGCCAATAATTTAACCCTTCTGAAACAGATTAACATCTTTTCCACGACAACAGGATGTGTCTTTCAGCACAGTTGTTTAACAAATGAGAAGCTACTCACTGCATCACTTAGGGTTAAATTACTTGTTTCCAGCTGAAACATAATCACCCTTGCAGTAATTATCCAATGAAAGGCTCTAACCTATTTGCTTAGTTAAATCCAGGTGGTGACCTTTTTTTTTTTTTGCCCTGGCAGTTTATAAGCAGCTGCCTTTCTACTTTTTCTACATTTCTGTGTAGAAATAATTAACACAGAGCTGTGGTTGTTTTTACAATGTGACAATAACAGAATATTGCTTATTATAGGGGAGATATTAGATTTTTCATGTAAGTCAGTGTCATTCTTAACAGAAGAAACCGATTCTGAAATTGAAGACATTATTCATCCCATCCAGGGATTGTCTTCATCTACAAAATAAAAGTCCAGTTTTGTTTTTTATAAAGGTTTTAGTGATTCATCATGGCCTGGATGACTGTAAATCTACACAAGCATATTCATGGTGAATGATTTGATGTTAATAAATTCAGTCCCCGTACTAATTTACCAAGTTTCTTTTCACAGCGGTTTCTGACGTTATCAGTCCATTAAATGGACGTTATTAGTGGTTATCAGTCCCATAGAATGGCTTCAGACTGTCCCGACAGTGCCCCCTAGTGGGTTAATAGTTATAGTAGTTAGTTTACGGTTTTCTCACTGTTTTCTCACTGCCCGTGCCTGGTCTTGGTCCTGGCTCTCCAGCTCTGTGGTCCGGTGCTCTACCCATTGCCCTACGTTGGGCCTGCAACAAAGGTCTACTTTATCGTAGCCCATGTCATTATCTTTAAAATTAACTCGTAGTGGTTTTATGCCTCATATTAACCAGATTGCATAAAAAAACCTTAGTGGCTTTATGTCTCACACTAACCAGCTGACAGTCTGAAGCCATTCTATGGGACAGAGAACCCACTAGGCGGCACTGTCGGGACATTCTGAAGCCACTCTATGGGACTGATAATGACTAATAACGTCTTTTTAATGGATAATAACATCCAAAGCGGGTGCTTTTCATCAGTGATTGAAAAGGTTTATATTTTGACTGCAAATATGGTTTTGTGACAACGTCCATTTCAAAATTAGTTTGTTCAGGAAAGCATTATGTTTTATGTTGGGTGACATCAACACTCTATGTTTGTCTTTAACAAAAAACAAATCATGTATAGGTAAAATGTTATAATGTAATTGAATTGTGTTGTTACTTTGATTGCTATAAAATAGAGTTACAAAGGCTCCATAGAAGCAAACAAAAATGTGACAAGACCCAGGTAGTGGAAAATGTGCAATATGAGTCTCTGAGGTTTGTTGTTTTAGTGCATTGTTTTTACAGGCTAGTCAAGACAGCTGTACTTATGGCTTGTAACATTTTCCACGAAGTGATGAACAAATTTATCACTTCCCTGGGAACAAATACAGTTGATTTCAACATCCGAACAGTATGTTTTCCACTGTCAAATGTCCATCAATTTCAGGGACAGCTATGGAGCAATACTGCCCTAAAGATAACATTCCAGGGATTGGTATCCTGCTTAAGTGTTCACATGAAATTACCATGTAAACATCAACGTACCTCATGGCTGGAAGAAGTGCTGTGAGAGGCCAAGCTGTCAAATCCATATTAGCATTCTTCTGTCAGCAGCTCTGTCCACATATGATGATGCCACTCCTCCCATTGTCAGAATATGAGGGGAAGTGCATTTTTTTACACCAAAAGTTATGAAAAGCCCTTGTCATGTAGCAGCCTGTGCATGAATGCATAAAACAGATTTCACAACCACTATGACTTTCTTGCACATTTATAAATGCGTAATACATAATTTGGCACCACTTTTCTTGATTTGATTGCCACTGAGCAATAATGGACACTTCTGAATCAGCATGTCTGTAAAAGTGGCACCCAAGGCTAAAACAAAACAAATTTTGTGGACCATCTGTAAGCTCAACCCACACTACACAGCCTGCGCACATGCAAGAGTGTGCTTCATCAATGACGCCTCTTCTCTTCCCCGCAGATTGGAACCTTTACAACACAACATGGTGAATACTTCTTGGAGCCGCTTCTCAGTGTGGCAGGGGAGGAATATGACGAAGAGCACAACAAACCCCACCTTGTTTATCGAAACGAGAGGAAAAAGAACATCTCAAGTCCCCGTGAACCCTGCGCTGCCTCAGGTAACAGACAGCCAAATCATGCAACCTGTAACCACCATCTCTGATTTTCACCCACAGACACTTATCTTTTTATTACCTGTATTCACTTTCTGACGGATGGCAATAAACTTTCAAGCATTTTTAGTCGCAGGTTTTCACTAATGGTGGGCCTAAAATATTAACTAAAGACTGATTCATACTTCCATTCTCATGTCTCACTTATAAGTTTTGGTAAATGGGGATGTGTAAAAACACAGCTGAGCGGGGGCCTCACTGAGCTTTTAATTAAACCTACGTGCCCCTCGGATGAAGGACACCAGTTTAGAAACACTTAGTGTTCTGAGCTTCTTGGGATCCATAAATGGTTCTCCAAGAATTATTTTCCGTTGACTGCTTAGGGCCAGGCATTACTTACAGTTACAGTGTGTTCTTCTGCATATCATTTAGCAGAAAATGGTCAGCTCCCAGAAGCCGGTTGTTAACTTAGCAAGATGGAACTTGCAACTTATGTTTACGGCTTTTTTCTATCTCTGCGGTTAACAAGAAAAAAACAAAACAGTTTTCCTCCTCTGACTCCTTATCTAACAGCACAAGCCTAAAAATAACTATTTGCTATCACTCTTGTTTTTATGCTTAGTAAAGCTCTTTTTATTTTTTTAAACCGTGTCCTGTCCGGCAGTATGAAACTCAGAGTTAATGTCTGAGTGTCAAAATTAGGCCCAACAGTTTTACTTTCACAAGCGCAGCATAATGGCTTTCACCATGACGCTCCACAGCTTTCTTAGAAATTCTTTTGGGATTGTTTTTATACAGAGATGGAAAAGAAAACAGAAAAGAAATGGAGAAAGGTGAAGAAAGAGATTAAAAGGGAAACAAGGAGATAATATTAGAGAAGAGAAAGAAGCATTGAGAAAACACAAGACAACATGTTTGTAGTCTGGATCTTGATGATCTTGATCTTGTTTCATACGTTCAATAGATCCATCCTCTTAAGAAGGAAGAAAATAAAGATATTACAACAAGTAAAGAAAACAAAATAAACAAAACAAAAAAAAAAAAAACAGTTACGGTCCGCAACTCGGTTCCTATCATTTTCTGGAAGGAGACGTTTAAACGACTTGGATAGTCTTCAAATGTCACATCTCTAATGCCTAGCGATGTGTGACGTGTGCTACAGTGGGAGTGCTGTGGGAGGGGTTTTGATGTTTTTCCCGCGCATCTATTACACAAGTACAATCAGCAAGAAAAATACGTCCAAATTCATTTCATCATTGATCACCTGTTTCATGTTTTGTGGAAATATAAACCAGCTGTAAGGGATGCTAATGAAAGCTCCTGAATTAAATGAAGCAAAATTGGCTCCAGCCCTGTTTGCTGTTTTCCCTTCACCTCCACTGATGCATCCACTACTAAATTTATGACAGGAGCTCAGATGAGGTGTAGAAATAATCTCTTGATTTGAAGTTCCATTAAAAAAAACAAAACAAAACAAAACAAAAAAACACAGAAGAAGTTTTTCTGCTTGGGAGGCAGCTTCCCCTCCCCAATTTAATTTGAATTTTTATTGCAGAGTCCTTTGGGTGGCACAGAGCCAGAGGAAAGCAGTGTGACGAAGTGAAGTTCACCTCAATGGAAGGACCTAAAGTTTTCCTCAGAGGCAGCTTCGAGGGCGGCCTTTGTTGCGCGATGCAATAAATCTTTTATGTGCAGAGTTCTCGAGTTGTTTGTTGTCTGAACCCAGCCTTTGTCATCCGACGGTGGCCATTGTGTGGGGTGCTGCTTTAAAAACCCTGGACTGACCTGATGGGCCAGGCCAACACCACCGTAATATGCTTTGGCTTTTCACTCTTTTAGACTGTGTGTGGTAACAGAGACGGAGGGTCTCTCAGCCCCCCACACTCAGATTTGTATAAATACACTCTCCCCTGAGAACTGAGTGGGTTGACTCTGAATGACTTTAGATGTCTCAGAAATATCTTACATCCTTGCAGAATTTAAATGTATATGTATCCAAAGTAAACCAGGAGTGTTTGAGAAGGAAAAGTATAAATGTGAGAGACACCTGTGGGGCTTCATCAAAGGTGGAAGCAGGTAAACAATGAGCCAAAGGATTAAAAAGACGTTGATCCTCAGTTGGGATTATGAGGTGTCTCAGGTTGACGCTCCTCAGCTTTATCAGATAGGTTCCTCTCCAGATGTGGCGATAAAAGGCTCTTTGAAGGCCACACTGAGCCAAAACTAACAAGACTGTCTTGGCTTTTTATGGGAAAAAGAGCAAAGCACGCTGCTACTAGCAGGTTCGATGTAAACACGGACTTGGCGCGTGGCGTTCTGCTTGCAAAACACTTGCAGTTTGCTTCTTCTGGAATTGGTTCATTTTCCAACAGAATCTGAAGCCCCTGTAGCTCCTCTTTTAGCTTTTCTTCACTCTGAGGCAACTCTGTGCTACATGTCTGTCTAACAACTTTCATCTCTTGCTAAATTAAATCAGTGCTTGATTATGGATGGGAATTTTGAAGAAACAGAACTTCATTTGTTAGTTAAACAATGAAAATGTGCATGGAAATCTTTACTGAAAATTGGTTTAAAAAGTTTTCATCCATACAGCCAGGCAGCCAATATCTTTACCAGTTTTTTCTTTTCTGGGTTGCAGTTGTCACTGTTGCATTTGAGACTAAACTATAATATTTGTGGTAAAGGAATGTCACTGACTTAAACAATTTTGTAGTTAAACCTCAAGCCATTTGAACTTCTTGACCCTTGTGCCACATCTTTGAATGCTTGAAATCATTGGATTAAAAAAACATAGCAAATAATATTTTGACTTCCAAACAGACCAATGGATTTAGGCAAAACCTATTGGATTTGTGTAACAGAAAATATTCGTAAGAGTGATTTAGTTCATAGATGTTTGTATAACCAGAGGTATTAATTTAATAAGTTTTATAATCTGTCACTATATTGACCCAAAATCATTCAATGTACAGCTGGAATGAAGTAGATTCTAGTATTTTTGAAAAGTTATAAAAGCAGTCTTTGTGTAGGTCTCTCATTCTATGATTTTTTTCTTTCTATGTCTGTGAAGAGGGCTCTTGATTTAAATCAAAACTACAGAGTGCTTTGGCAGATTGGAGACTTTGAAGAGGTTTGGAGAATTTGAAGCCCTCTTATAGGTTCAAACACATGGAAATGCTGAATGGTCAAGTGCACCCACTTCCATTCAGCATCCCCTACTTGTAAAAACAACTGTTTTTCTTACACGTTTACCAGTTGATGAAACCTGATTATTCTTTATCTGCATTTTGTTTTGTTTTTTCATGTTTCCCTGAAAGAAAACCCCTTTAGAAAACTGCAAAAAATTACAATAAAAAGCACAACTTCGCTATCAGCTTAAAAATACTTCTACTAAGGTATTGATTTCTCTTCAGGTACTATGTTCCTGACTTCTGCTTTAGTGCAACAACTATAGAATAACAACTGGAACACTTGGCCTTAAGGCACTAAAACTTTTCCATTCAAAAAATGTGTTGATGGAAAACGAAGGCTATATGCTCATATAAATGTATTTATATAAGGTAACGTTTACTTTTCAACTTTGTCAACCTTGACTCATTTAAATCCTTGACTTTTTCACGCATGTGCCGTCACGGCCTGAGATATGTCAGAGACGAAAGTGGACTGATGAGGGTCGTTAAAGTGGTAACTTGATAGAAAAGGACATTTTGTTATTTCAGCAGTCAGGACGTGGCATAAACCTGTCCTCAGCAGGTTTTTTCTCATTCTGTCTTCATGCACCATTGAGAAAAGCACCCTGCTGTCACTGAATGAGCTGTTGAATGGGTGGGAGTTTTCCATGCCTTGGTTTTCAGAGTAAAACTAAAAGTAAGGAAATTTGTCCGCAAATCAGAACCAGCTGCACAACCTTCGCAGCGCGTTCTCACAGACTGAGATCCTGAGCAGTTGCAGCAGTTTTCGTCCCCGCTCAGCCAACCTGGGTGGCGTAAAGGCTGTTTGGAATACCACGGGTGTAGATAGCTGTTGAGTGGGTGATTAATGTTTCAAGTTACAGAGTGTCGTGCTGTGCCTGATTCTGGATTTTCAAAAGCATTCAGAGAAGAAGCTCACTGGCTCAGATCACAACAGAGCTCCCTGCCGTCTATCGACACACTCGACAGGGTATCTGTCTCTGAGCCTGCATGCGTATCCCTGTGTTGTCCCTCGGATGGGATCACAAGAAGGATGAGGGTGGCTGCAGATAGGGGTAAATTCTTCTGTCACTCCTCATATTGCATTCTAAAATCTGTGTCAAGACAAGCCAGTGGGGAAGGGAAGCAAAACCAAGCTGGAGTTAGTGTCCATTTCAACCTCTGAGGAGTTGGATTTGGTTTAAATGACTTAAAAATGGAACACAGAGACAGTTTAAAACAAACTGAACATGTAGTCTAGTTTTGGCTCTCAAAGCTTTTTTATTTTATGGCCAACTCAGGGTGGCAGGATTGATGAAACGACTGCTTTTATAACAGCAGTCCTTAGCACACAGAGTGTTGGCGCAGCTTAACCCTTAACACAACTAGGGGTTAAGATTTCCTGCTTCATATTTACACTGTATACATTTAGCTCAAATGTTATTTTCTTATTAATTTACATGGAAAAATAGGCTCGTTCCTGTTGGTCGGACTTCCCAGCGTAAAACATTTTCTGTTTTGTCTCTGTAGAGTCATGCGAGTTAATCCACTTGTTGACCATAACCTCTAAGTGTTTCTGTAATGATATGTGTGTAGTAATTTTATTTTATTTCTTTTTAGGCTTGTTTGTCTATGCCACGTGTCAAACACAAGGCCCGCGGGCCAAATGTGGCCCGCAGGTGACTCCCGTGTGGCCCGCCGGGGGGGTACCACCCCCCTCCAAAAGAAATTTTTTTTAACTTAACATGAAATTTGTTTCTTATATCAATGATAAACTTTAAATTTATGGTTAAATGCAACAGAATTAATTTAATAAAAATAAATGAAATAAAAATAAATTTAAAAAATCCTGTCCCTGAGCTGTTGGCTTGAAGTAACTGAGCAATTTAGTTGGATAGCACAGTACTAATGCCTGAAAATAAGCTGCTTTAAAGTCACCATCAAACATAAAGTAAATCTGCCATAATGCAGCTACTCACTAGAAACTGATCAGTGAGTAAAACTTTTATTTGTTTTACTTTTAATAATATTTCTGTATTTATTACAGATTGAGTCAGTCGTACACTTAATTCTTATCAGTATTTAAAAGAGGACGTGTTAAAACTCTGTTTAGTCAAAGTTAAACATGAAACATCAAAGTTCATTACAAGTGGCCCTTTGAGGGCCACCATAACGCTCATGTGGCCCTCGGTGAAAATGAGTTTGACACCCCTGGTCTATGCAGTTCTGTGACTACCGCTCAAGAGAGGTAGTCACAGTTTTGCGTTGGAGCTCGGCACAAAATTTTAAAACACTGAATTTTTAATAGTTATTCCGGTATCAGTATATATTTCCTTTCATGCATATCTGTGTTGTTTTCTACTGACGTAGAGGGAAAATACTGCAGCAAAGTGGCTACACGCTGCACTGTCTTTTCCACACAAATTTTCTTACAAACTTTCTAGAATCTAACAGTTTTCAGGGCAGTGTCACTAATGACTTACCTTCCCTCTGTGCTCTTGGTACAATGTGGTATTTGGCCAAAATATTTGCGACCTGGTGTCACATAGCCAAGTCTGATCTAGCCAGCGTTATGACCATAGCTCTGAAACCTACTTTTTCCATGGTCTGTGACCATGATGTGACAACTTTAATTAGACAGAGTTTTCAGAAAACTGGCTTTTGCTTAACATCTGAGGTTTTAAAGCCAAAGGACTTCTCCACAACAGAAACTGCCACCTGTGGGGCACAAGTTCTTCTTGGGTATCAACCGTATCTTCCACTGCTTGTCTTTCCATACTTTCTGAGTCCATCTCTATAACACTCAGCACTGCCAACAACTAAACTAGCTTGTGAGCTGCTCTATTTCCTTTATGTGCGTTCAGCGGAACAGCAAGAAAAAATGTCTCCCAAACCGGATCCCTTCTTAATAAAGGTAAGGAAAGATGTTAGTTTGGGTTTAATAATCATTTAGACAGCATTGTTCACCTTTATCTTCTAGATTTGAATAGTTTAAAACTTCTTTTCCAAATGCTGTGAACTGACCTAGCACCTATTGTTGCTAGGTAAAAAAAAAGAGCTTGTCGGGGTTTTGCAGGTGTGCAGTATAGTTGCTTGTGCATGGATGTGTGATGAGTATGCTTGTGTAATTGCATGGCATCGCTTAGGGCTGTCAGTGGATGAAGTGCTCCACTTAGGAAATGAGCGAGCACTACAGAGGAATGAAGAAGGAGCTTCTTTAGGCAGCCCCAGCCTGTGCTGCATTTTTCCATCGACCTTGCTCCTGATATCGGTGGAGGCACCTGCCTTTTTTCCACACTCCCACAGTCTCTCTTCCTTCATTTAAGGTGTCTTTTGAAAATCAGTTTTCTCAACTGTTGCGTTGCTAATGGTCCTTTCAGGAAAAAGCTAAACAGAACACTTTTTGTCTTTGAAAGAAAAATATTTATCTGAAAATTTATAATGTGAGTCTTTGTATAAAAAACGTTTTTTCTTGTGCCTAATATAAATCTGAGCAGACCGTTCTGACTTCTGTCTGTCTCAGCTTTTATACACAGCATGACTGAGTGTAAGTGGCTAATAATTGCACTCGGTGTCATTCGATGTTACAAAAGCAGAATCTCTGGACAGAGCAGAACAGAGCTACAAGCAGTCGGTAACTTTAATAGCTTCCATGTGTTCGTCTGTCCTGAAGCCTCGGCCCTGTTGAACCCTATCTGTTGGGTTGTCACAGGGGTTCCTGCAACAGATTTCAGCCTGAGCTATTTTCTGTCACTGTCTACTGTCTGGGTATTCTCAACAGATGTATGCTCATGGGATGATTGGTACAACCAGTGTGACGGTGACTGAGTACTTGTTGACATGAGTGACAGTCAGTCAGAGGTATGAGGCAGTGACAGGTGGACGGTAATTTCCTACGAAGGTGGAACGAGGAAAGGCAAATCTGAAGGCCGGCTGGGGAAACATCAACAACACTGCCTCGAGTTCCAGCTGCTTATTATCAGGAAGGGAAAACGTTACTCAAACCCCAATTCAAAGACCATCTGCAGACTATCAAGACCAGAGGTGGTTTGGGATTTTAGTAGGTTTGCAAAGGTTAGGAGGTTAGCTTGTCTGTCTTTACTCTGTTGGAAAGTAATACTAATACTTACTTATACTTACACAACACAATTTATTAAAAATAATAAATAGAACTGAGATCAGCCAGATGAAGAAATCAAGGAAAATAAACTGAACTGAGATCCCCTGTGTTGCCTCATGAATGTTGGCCTACTTGAAATCATTGCATGAATAGTGTAATTTTGCTGGACTTTGTAGGACTTCTACCCTGTGACAATTCTTCTTCAGTCCTCTTCATTTGTTATTTTGTGTGGCACTGGGTAATTAAAACACATAAAAAAATCAACAAAGAAGTAAAATATATTGTTAACAATATCAAGGAATGATGACAAATAGGGTGAAAATTTGGTCTCTTCTATGATTTTCTGGTTTTATTAATTTGCGCAGTCAAGTTAATTATCATATATTTCTCGAAAGGCTAAATGTCTAGTTTCATAATTTCATTGAAAAAGATCTATACCCATGTGTAGGGGTCACCTCGAGTGAAATAATCAAGGAAACTGGCTTTGACCCCAGGCCTCTGATGGGTCCTTTAAATCCTACTCATGCTTATCCACGTTAGTTCAAAATAGTTTATATTAGGGAACCAGTTTTTCTTAAACTGAGTACAAGGATGTGTACTTCACTATGAGTACTCACCCATACTAAGTCTTTGCTTACTTAGAACTTAAACATGACACAGACTTTAAAACATTTGTTTTATTTAAAACAAGGTGATGCTCCTTCCTTAAAGACGTACAGCCCCTCTGACTAGATCAAATCATATAAACAACATGATATATACTGTTGCAAAACTTTTAAATAAATAAAAATAACAATTAAGACTTTCTTTCAACTTGCAAAACATTTTAAACATGGAATTGAAAATCTTTTCACTTGAAATGTAAACTGTAAGCTATTCAATATAGCATCAATTTAAATAAATTGATACTGGTATGGGTTCTGAGTATGAGGGTACTTTGTACAAGCACTTGTAAAAATGCTGGTATCAGTACCCGATACCAACATCAGTATCAGGACATCACTAGTGATTATGTGTATAGTTTGTATAAATGAAATAAACCATATGTATAGATGATGGGGTGAAAAAAAAAAGCACCATAAGTGCTCAAAACCTCCCATCCTTCCGTGGGGTCAAAAGGTTCAGCACTTAGCGTTTAAAAGCCTTCTTCAGAAGAAACATTTTGTTGTCTTTACTTCTCCCCGTCTAGCCACAAAATTGTTCTTAATTGTCTCGCTGTCTGCAGGAGTCGTAACATTTATCCCTTCTTGAGTCGCACTCAGGTAATTCCAGCAATCAGACTGTCTGACCTTGTAGAGAGGCTTGGCTCTGCCTATAAAATTAGGGAATACTGTCTATTTAATTAGTATCAAGGAAATATAAGCTTAAACTCTCAGCCGCTCTCTGTACAAGAATGTTAATTAGTTTTACAATGAAATGGAACTTTTCTTTGTCATTCACTTACCATTGATGCTATTAAGAGAGATGTGATGAAGTCTTTGATTTAGACTGAAATCTCAGAATCCTACTGGTCATAGTGAACATAACCAACAAATGTGTTAGTGCAGACTTTAAAAACTCGTGATTTAAATTGAGGTGCAGTATGTAGCTCTTGGTTATATAGCTATTTTAAGAAGAAATCTGTGATTCGTTGTTATTTTTCATCGTGAATCTTTGGACCCCAGAGATGGGGGTCTATTTATGAGGCAGAAGTGCCTGCTGAGTGATGTCATGTGTCTGAGTGTTCGGTAAATCTGCGCAGTCACCCCTGTCATCTAATGGTGTAAGTGGCAGCTCACTAGTGGGAGGGGGATTTCAGCTTAAGGCGATTTGGGAAAGATTGTTTGTGGCTAATCTGGGCTGATTCAAAGTCTGTTATAACAGGAACCGTACAGGTTTTTTTTTTCTTTCTTTTTCCAGCTTAAACTTACTTACTCTTTGTCTCAACACCAATTTGATAATCCTTTTGATGTCAGACTGCATTGATGAGTCTGTTTAAGGGGTTTAGTGTCGTGGACTTGGAGTCAGGGAGGTTTTTCCAAGAAAATACAAAGCTCTGTTCTGGCCCAGCTGGCCGGATTGTGTAGATGGGCACAGAGGAGCTTGGCTCTGGTTTTGATGCTGAAGGTTTGGCTTGGGGCTGGTTCTCCACACCAGCAAGAGCTTTGCACCATTGTGCCAGGAAGTCACACTCTGCCTCGTGTGCCCACTGAGGGGCATCGTTTGAATGCTCATGGAGCACATGAGTTGTTTTTCCTCTTCTCTTTCTATTTTGGACAATAAATAAATAAATAAATAAAAACTCACAATCTGTCTTTGTGTGAGTGTGGAAAGTCTGAGTTAGGTGAACACAATAGGACTCTTCACTGTAATCGGGTTATCCGGAGTTGAGGAGGTTGTTGATGAACTCAAAACTATGTTTGGCACAGAAACACTGACGCTCAGTTAATATCATCTGTCAGCTCATGGCTATGTGATCTTAAATTCATTCAGCAACATTTAACTTTGCAATGTTTTCATAAACAAACCTAAAAATGTGGATATTGTGGTCTCCTTATCTAAATCTGAATCTCTTGGATTTGTGATGAAACAAAGTAATGAAGAAAAAAAACACCTTTTTGTTAGCTGCATCTGTGTGTTTGTTTAAAACACCAGTATTTCAGGTTGTATTTGTTATATCATGGCTACTCAAATCAGTTCTCACTGAACTTAAAGACAATATGGAGCGACTGTAAGCAACTTTTTGTTCTGCATCACATTAAGCAATAATACTAGTGATGCTGGATATCATCAATTTCCTTTCCGATTTTGAGTAAAACTCAGGCTGGTATCAGCAATACTGATCCGATACTGATACTCTGTGCAAATGCACCTAATATGTCTGGTAAGTTAATGGACTTCAAACTACCGCTTCAGAAATAATACAATACATCAGAGTAACATATTTATTCATTTTAAACTCAGACGTATACTGCGTCCTCATTTGCAGTATAGCCGAGCAAACAGAACAGACAGAGGACACATTCTACAAAATACCTGCAAATTGTGTTTCAAACAATAAAAACATAAGCAAAACAAAACCGTTAAAATCAATTATTGTTTGATTATTGAGAACTGCTATAAAAAGGAAAACTTTCATCGTAATTTATGTTACATGAACATAATATGAAAATACTGAAGAAAGAAATACTTAAGAAATACATGGAACAAGAAAATGTGCTGGAGGACATGAACTAAACACCCTGTTTACAGATTATAGAATAGAATAGAATAGAATAGAATAGATTAGAATAGAATAGAATAGAAACAGCCTTTATTGTCCCACAGAGGGGAAATTTAGGTGTAACAGCAGCAGCAGATACAGTACATCAGTCCACAAAACAATATATTGCTATGTGACATTATCAACAGTAGCAGTAATAATATAATTAAAACACATGATTTAAATGAGATTTCAATAGTTTAATTTGTTTCCACTGTGTTTCTGTTACTGATATGAGATGTACTGTGGGGTCAATGATTTTGTGGCTTAAGCAAGAAAAACAAATTAAATCTATCAAATGCTGATAAATCACTTTATTTAGTTCTTTAAATGATTGTGGCTCAGTTTTTGTAAAAAGGGGATGTGAAGCATGGACGATTTCTTGTTTTTTGTTCTAAAATTTTCAGTTTTTGAACTTTCTTTCTCAACTTTTATTAAGGTGTGATGCTTTGCCTGTGTGTATGTCCACATGTGCATTTGTATGTCTGTTATCAAGATATATTATACTACTGAATGGATTTTGTTGATTTCTCAGATGGATAGCTACAACCGATTATCTATGTTTTATTATTAAAGATGGCCACACCCAACTGATTGTAAAATCATAAAAAGACACAATGGGCCTCATGCAAGAACATGTTCATATTCTTATCCTAAATTTCTCTTACTTTTGTTCGTACAAAGGGTTCGTATGAACATGTCACGTCAGATTCAACAAACTCTTCTATCTTCAGGAAAAGTGTGTAAATAAGCTGCGTAAATTACACCTGTTCTATCCAGCTGCTCGTGCACGCGAGAGGAGATTAGCATAATTATCACCCCAAAAACACCATATAAGGCTATGTTTCCTGCCTCAGATACAAGGAAGTGTCCATTCATGAAAAATGACAGCGAAAACTAAAAAGAAAAACTTTACGAGTTCAGAGATTGAAGTTCGTCTGTCAGAGATCCAGAAAAGAAAATCTGCCACTTTTAGCAGGTCAGCTGTGGAATAAAAAGAGCTGCTATAAGTATAAACAACTGTGTTAAATCATTTTCATTTGTTCACACCGTGGCTTAAAATTATAAGCTGAAAATAACCTGAAAATTATGGATTTATGGCTGGGTGAGTATTGGGGACTAGATTCTTTGGGCTCATGGATTCAGATACACGTCCCCCTAAACTCAACTTACTTCTCTGGCTAATAAAGGTGATCTTGCACTGCAGAGTTTTTTTTTTAAATAAACACCATAGTGTGTCACATTTCGTTAACATATAATGATGTTTTGTTTTGTATTTTTTTCACATCTATCCTTGTGTGGTATTTAGTTTTTCTTTTAAGGGTTGCGCCTCTTTATGATGTCTTCATGATGATGATCCTTGCTCTGCGCAGGGGCCTATGGCTGCATGACCTGGGTCACCTGTTCTCCTATGTTTGTTATGTTCTGTCATCTTGTGAATGGGTGTTCTGAACTGTAATTTCATTGTGCTCTGCACAGTGACAATAAAGGTTTATCTTATCTTATCTTATCTTATCTTATCTTATCTTATCTTATCTTATCTTATCTTATCTTATCTTATCTTATCTTATCTTAATGGCTATAACTCGGTCCGTTTTTACAGATATTAGGTTACAGTTTGGTGTGATAATAACTCAGAGTCAATCTCAACACATGATCAAAACACTACTCATGTCAAACCTTTGTTTACTGTAAAACCTTGACATTAACTATTGAAGTCAACCCTCTTTGCCTGTTAGCCAAATATCTTATGAACCAATGAACCACTTTATAGATTTTAATTAAAGCCATATTCATTTATCATTGCATGTAAACAACTGGTCAGCTCAATTCAAAATGACCTCCACAGCTAAACAACTTTAGCAAACACATAGATTGCAATAACTCATCTAAATTTACATGATTATCTACAACGTGATGTGCTAACATGTGATAATATGTGAGATCACAAATAACATTTTGCTTCCCTTTTATAGTTTTTTATATAATATTTTTAATCTTTGACCTGAAAGTGATATGAATTCCTTTAGGGAATTCTAGGCCTTTAATTAAATCTGTTGAATTTTCCTTTTTCCTTATCTTTCTCCCAATGCAAAAAAAAAAAAAAAAAAAAAAAAAAAATCTGTTCGTATTTATATTCTGCCTCTGTCTCCCTCTTTAAGCTTTCCTCAGTCATGGTGAAGGAATCTAACTCTCAGAGCCAGCTGCACACGTGCGGCTCAGCTGAAAGAACTGAATATGCGGCGTACAGTATATGTTTGTCATTCTGGCTGTGAGACTGCTGCCGAAGGCATTTAACTCAGGCCTTTAAAGAAAAAAAAAAAACACGTTCCAGCATGGTACTAAATACATTTGATTTGTTTCTTTCAGCATGGTTTTTGGTATTCATCTTTGCCTAATAATGACGAGGGGAGGAAAATGGAACTGTTTAAGAAGTTGTATATTTTACAGAGTGCATACTCTGCCCATTAGTAAGTCCAAGTCCATTAGTAAGTTGTTAAAACATCCTCAATTATTTTTTTTTTTGTTTGAGCTGACTAAACTAAAACATTCAAGTTTTAAAGCCCCTCAGTGTCTTGAATCTTTCAGCACAACTGTTTTTCTACATACTCCATTGACACAAGAATTTATGGATGGTTTCTGCCATAAAACTTCGGTGTGCTTCTGTCCAATAATTCAGCCTGTGGATGTAATGTGCCTTTTCAGAGTCTATATGAAATGAATAATGATGATTAAAAAAACATTTGATTTCAAAGTCCCAACATTTTTGATATCTCAAATCTGCACTGAAAATTGATCGTTGGAAACTAATTAGATTTATTTATTTATTATTATTATTATTATTTTTTGTTAAAACAGAGAACTCCGAGAGGCCAGCTGCTTTCGAGGGCAGAGGGAACATGGGAGAGGAGCTGGACTCTCTCAGAGCCACGGTAGATGAGCAACACATTTATGAGAACAACAGCAGCACGTCCCATCAGCGACGCAAGCGCTTCCTCTCCTATCCTCGCTACGTGGAGCTAATGGTCACGGCGGACGCCAAAATGGTGCGACACCACGGGCGCAACCTGGAACACTACATCTTAACAATCATGTCAGTAGTAAGTAAAATAATGTTTCTAAAATTATTTATTGTGCAAGTTTTAGATTAGCGTCATCCTGTTAGTTCTGTAAAGATGTTTCCCCATGACGGTTTCTTAATTGATACGTTGGCTTGTTAGTTTGGGTTCATTAATTTCAATTTCAATATAACTATCTTTGATCGAATTTGGTGATTTTTTTTTGTTGCTTTTAACTTTTCATATGCTAGCACAGCTGAGTAAACTATGGGAACATAAATGAAACTAGCATTCCAATAAGGATTGTGTATCACCTTCAAGGCATAAGTTACACAAGGATCTCACCTTTTACGGTGATGGGTGTTAATTAACCAAAAACTGTTGAAACAAAAACTGTACATTATAAGTTGAAGCCAGAAAGGAACCCTAGGCTCCAAGTCCCACCCTTCCATGTAAACAAGATTTTGCCCTTATTGAAAACTAAAACTGTACCTCAAATAACTTTTTGCATTTGTTGAAATTCAGTCTTACCAATGAACCCCCTTAATTTAATATAAAAACAGATTTTAAATCAACTGTAATTTTTAACTTTATGATTCAATGCAATAAAATAAACACATTTAAAAGGCAAAGGTAAACAGTAATGCTGTTCTTTTATAATGCAGTGTTTCATCTACTATTATTGGGCAGGATGGTGGCCCTTGAGAGTCATTATTGGACACTCCTGTTCTAGTGGCATAATAGTATTGAGCTGCTCAAAGAA
The DNA here is from genome assembly GCF_001266775.1 of Austrofundulus limnaeus. NCBI lineage: Eukaryota > Metazoa > Chordata > Actinopteri > Cyprinodontiformes > Rivulidae > Austrofundulus > Austrofundulus limnaeus. The sequence continues at coordinate 30,793 of NW_013953240.1, forward strand.
ATTATTTAACCCTTGACACAAATTTTGCCAGCTTGTCCAAAAACAGAAATAAAATCTTTAAAGAAAAAATGAAAACCTATTTGTCACGTTGTAGATTTGTTTTTATCAAATTAAGGCCAAAAATATTATTCTGTGCTGTAAACTCTGTTGCCTGTGAACAAGTGAAAAAAAAAAAACCCACATACAGTCAAACTTAAAAGACATAACGGTTTTGCCAAATAAAAACATTTTCTTTTAAACAGGAAGTTGCATTGCAAATGTGTGCATATTTGTGCAAAGTAGTGAGCCAAACTGTACTCTGTGTTTAAGTATTTCCTGTGTCAGATTTTGCAGTTTTGACATCTTGGTTGTAAACCTCAGAGTGACCTCAAAGTGTTGCTGCATAAATCAAAACAACCCTGTTAGTAGACTCGGTCCTGCTCAGCATCCTGAGACCTTTATGAGTCCTATCTCCAATGGGAAGCTGTTAATCAGTCTTCTCACACTGTTACCAACTGTGTGTAGAAAACGTGTGTAAAAACCAGGGTGGTTTATCAGTCGGCCTGAACGGTGTGCTCATTCTGCCGTCTGTCTCCCACCAGCATGACTGACAAGCTTGTTGAAAGCATTCATTAACTGAAGGAAGAGTAATGATTGTCAGTACCGTGTTTTTCTTGTGGAAAAAAAAGTGCAGTTAGTGTTAAATGTGTCCGTTTTTAATTCCCAGGTTTTAAAGTCAAAGCAAAAGCTCTGCCATGCCTGTTTCTCTTCAGCAGGTGTTTAAATTTTTTTGGCACGAATAAAAGAACTGTGATACTTTGCACTAGGGTAGTCCTGTCCCTGTTAAAACTCTTGCATTTAAAATTATACTTGAATAAAATTATAGTCTGAGTCTTTAGGTCGGAGTCACATTAGGTACAATTGGTTGACCATCGGGTGTAAGTGTGTCTGCCATTCATGGTGGAGGACGACTCAAATGCAGGATAAGAGCTTTTCCTATGGGCTTAACTCAACCCCACTTGAGTCAACCTGGCGTAGGTGCAGAGGCTTTCCATTGGGTAATCCTACCCTCCTTCATTTCCATTCTTGACCTACTAAGTCTCCATGTCGGCAGACTGCAGGCCATTGAATGGTCAGGGAGTCATGACAGCAACTGCTTCAAAATCATTGTTTTTTAAAATCTGCCATTTTATCCAATTTTTTTGGTAACATAAGTCTTTGTTAGCCTTCTCTGTCTTACTTTTAACCTGCGTAAAACTAGCCATAGATCTAGCACCAGGCACATCTTGGTCCTGCTGTCCTTCATTGTTGGTTGTCGCCCAAAAAATGACGTCAAAGGAGTGTTGAGCAGCTAAAACAATCCTGCCTACATAGAGGCGACACTCAGTTGTATAGAAAAATCACAGAAGCTGTGAAGAATCAAATTAGAATAAAATGGGTGGCGCTTCACTTGACAATCAAAAACAGCCACTGTGCAGCCAATTTTTTTTATTATTAAAATAAAAACAACTTAAAATAAGGGCACTGCAGAGCAGGGTGAACAGAACTAAATAGTTGGGCCAATAAAGGAAATCTTGGGAGTATAAAAACTGAGGATAGTACTTGGAACCAAGTTGCATCTGTGCTGATTAGAACCTGAAGACAGGTGTTAGAAACATGTAACCAAATAAACAAGGAGGAAGTCATTAAAACATCAAAACAGAAGAAAGATGCATTTAAACAACTCTGTGGATAATGAACTGGACAATGGATGAAATGCAGATAGAAGATGTGAACAAAGAAGATAAAGACAGAAAGTCTCTCGCTATTCTTCTGACATTGAAAAATAACACATAGCTAAATATTTTTTAATTTCTTTTTAAAACTCACATTTGTTCAAAAATGCCTTTCAATGAAATAAAGGAAGACTCAAATACTAAAAGGCTGAACTTTTTTATCTTATCTTGATGAAAATATGCTTTATATTTCTTTAGGTAAAAACATTGAATGGAAACATCCCATGTACCTACAGCTTTGTCTTGTTCTTTTTGGATTTGTCTTTAGTTAATACAGTATCAGCTACTCCAAGCTGGCGTGAGGATAGATACAGACCAAGGTCCTGTATGTCACAGTTAGACATAGTGTTTGCAAAGGCAAGTTGGGTTTGGGGTCATGTTTGCCCTGCTTTAGGCTAGGACAAGGTAAATGTTTAAAGCGGACTAACGAGTTCCTGTCATGAGACTGGATAGAGTCTTGGGAAACTGGAGGCCAACTGTGACAGTGGTGCTCAAGGAAGTGCCAGTGACAAGTTTTTGTAAAAAAAATGAATGCATATTTGAAAAGATAGCATTGAAATCATATTGAAAAAAGATTTTTACATCACTGAGATGAACAGTTGTTGAGCTATTCACATGTGAAGTAACAGGAAGTGATGACAAAGGGGAATGTCTGCATGTGAACAGAGAATTGTTACAAAAAATGACAGCCCAGTCTGTAGAGAAGAATCTGATGTTTCTTTCGATTATTATAAGTCACTAGAGAGAAAAGAAGAGTCAGAGTTCTAATAATATTGTTTCAATAAACAAGGACGAGGGAGTTCCTTGTCTTGAAGAGTTCTCCTTTGATGTCACTTCCTGTTTCACTTTGGCTGAGCCAAGTTCAAAGGAAAATGTGCCAGTAATGTCACAAAATGGGTAAAACCATGTGAAATATGCCAAATTTCTTAAACATAAAGATGTTTTCTTTGAGTTTTTTAATTAAAGGATGTACCTGTCACAGGCACTTTAAGCTTCGGCTTTGCTCATTGTTCACATTTATTGATTGGTTTATAATTCTTAGTCAAAACGTATGTGTGAACGCAATGTTCCACTTCAAGTTTGATTAAATATAGAAAAATCTCCTAGTTTTCTTACGGTTTAAGAAAAAGGTGTTTATTTTACAACAGTTTTATTTTTGGCAAAGCTTAGTGAAGGTTTGCATTTGTTTTTTGTCCGTGTGTTTTGTCTTTGTTACAGGTAGCAGCAGTGTACAAGGACCCCAGCGTAGGGAATCTCATTAACATCATGATCGTCAAGCTAGTCATTGTCCACAACGAACAGGTGAGCATGGGGGTCCTGAATGCTTCGTGTATGCAGGTCTTCAGCGCGGCTGACGTCATCACAGGTGTCCCTGGCTTGGTCTTTTGTCCGCGGGGCCTGTTTGAAATTACACTGCATTTCTTGTCAGTCTCAAATCTCACGAGGTCTCCTTGAAGAACAAATGAGACCGTTGTGAAGCACCTGCAAGTGAGATGTTGCTGCAAGGGATGCACTGTGTGTTCTTTAGTCCCTAAAAAATGTTTCTTCCCATCAATTTAATTTTGATCTTCTTGAGCATTTTCTTCATAACCTCAGTTATGAAGAGCTGATTTGTGAAAGATTAACAAAAACTGGATGACATCACCGGTATCTGCTTTAGAACTGATTAAAATGAATGAAATTGTTCGTTAATCAGCCCACTATAAGAGAAAAAAGTAATTTGTAGATTATTGCTTTACAAAACTGACCAATATTGAAACCAAAAACAGGAAGGACCCACTGTGAGCTTCAATGCTGCCACCACTCTGTACAACTTCTGCGTCTGGCAGCAGAGCCAAAATGTCGAGGATGACAGCCATCCATCCCACCATGACACTGCACTCCTCATTACCAGGTACACACACACACACATTTATCATCAGCCAGCGTTTTGGATGGAAATCCAATTTGTTCAAACAAACAGACATGTAAATGTTTTCTTTTTTCTTATTTCTTTTTCCTCAGGGAAGACATATGTGGTGCAAAAGACAAATGTGACACTTTAGGTAAACCTTTGCCATTTTTTTCCCTTCCCCAAAAAATACCTCCCTTTTCTAATTCCTTTGAATGAAGTTTCCACTTGACTGGCCTCAGCTCATAAACTATTTAGTAATGAGTTTATGCCATGCTGTCAACTAACAATATGACGGAAAATGAAGTGGCTGAAATGAGAGGAAGGTTGATGACTGCCCGGGGTATTTTTTTTCTAAACAAACACCAGTTTTGATCGCTTAATGGCTTTATTTTTTTTATTGTTTCGCTTGTGTGTTTGTAGGACTTGCAGAGCTTGGGACCATGTGCGACCCGTTCCGCAGCTGCTCCATCAGTGAAGAAAATGGAATCAGTGCCTCCTTCACCATCGCTCATGAACTGGGCCATGTGTAAGTTGCAGCACACAGCCTGCTCACAACCCCTTTCACCTCTGAAACACACACGCACACACACGCACACACACACACACAATCCATCTCACCCATTGCAGCCAGCCTTGACAACAAAAGCCCTCTTATAAAGAAATGCAGGCTGCAGCAGCCACAGGTGCAAAACATAATAAAGTAAAAAAAAAATCTAAAGAAAAAAAACCCTGACTTTTAATAACGCTGAAGCCCATAATACCTTCCTATACAGCTTAGGAGTCAGTCATGTGAGATTTACCTTGACAATGACAAGCTTAGGTGAAATTTAGCTTGACTTTAGTGGAAAAATAAGTCTTAATACAAATCCCTGTTTTTCCGTTGCTTTTATTTTCTACTAAAGTAATATGAGCAATTTTAAAACATGTAAGTACAGTAAAAAAAAAAAAAAACTATGCTTTGAGCTTTATACCATATTATGTCAGGCCCTCATCAAAAAACACACCCAGAATGTTGATTTGATTCATTCATGCAGGTTTGAGACATCCTTGAATCTCCTGCAGTAGTCATTCGAAGATGCCTAAATGCTTGCTGGTACAAAGCACCGCCTATTTACACAAAGCCCCTCCCTGGAGCTCAGGCCCCAGCCGAGGTCCCGCCCCATACGTCACCCCTCCCTCGCCCTTTCCTCTACGCAGCTACACCAGACTGGTAAAAATGGCATGAGCCATTGTTGTGATGACATGCTGAAGTGGAAATGTCAGAAATGGTTGGAGGTTCTTAAAGAGACAGACAATTTTAAAGCATTTAGATAGGCCATGATGTGAAGTCAAATTTATTTTTGATATATACAGCATAAAGGTAACATAGTTACTTTATTGTGGTAGGGTGGTCAGTTATATCCCAACAGTTTTCTGCACAGCATCGTCAATGACAGCTAAAACCAGCTCAGAATGTCACAGCACCTTCAGGTTTACGGTGGCTTACAGCACCCAAACTGACTGTCTGGCAGCCATGTTGTTTTCTCGTCTCGCAAACCTTGACACATGTTTCAAGTGAGACAAAGACCTGTATGCAAAACCTGTCTCAGAATGTCCAAGTTTGAAAACATGACTTTACCTCTCATATGAAGGGCTGTTTATTCCAAACATAAAGAAAAACTACAGAAAATCACTCAATTACGCCCAGTTATTTTGATTTCAAGTGCTTTAAAAAAGGTGCAATCTGAGAACCATTGTTATCTGATAGCGTCTTGGATTTGAAGATTAAAGCAACTTTGCTTTATTTCTCCCGGCTCACTCACGTTGCAGAGTTTAAACGACAGTAAATGAGAGATTTTCAGCGGACACTGAAAAGGACCAGTGTCTGCGTTCATCTGTGAGCCACTGTTTAAGAATGGAAGATATTCTTCTCCCTCCTCTGTCACGCTCACACATTCTTCCAGTGGAGTGATCGGAGCAGAGCAGCAGCAGATGGACCGGCCGTGCGCCCTCTCTCCCCTCTCTCCCCTCGCATCTCATGTGGATCTGTTTATTCTAAAGTTCAAGAAGTTGGAGGCCCAGTTGGCTCTGAGTCCTGCCGTGGTTGATTGCAGCATTTAGACGTGAGCCCTCTGCAGTGTTTAGCACTTTGGGAAGGCCAGTGTGAGTTGTACGTAGGAAACACTCAAGAGTGGAAAGATTTAGACTAATGAAGGGGAGGTCTTTCTCAGATGAAAACAAGATTGTGTGACCACTAATGATCATCATGGGGATTTTTACTGGCAAAGGGCTTTCATTTAAGAGTTGTTTAAAAGTGACATACATAAAATTTGTCGTTTTTCAAGCATTTAGTTCTGTTATTGGAATAAATAGCTGCACAAAGGTTTTTTTTTTATAAAAGCATATAAATGGTGTGAAAATGATACTACTGACATTTACTGGAAGGATGACCACAAGAGTATGGTTGGTTGAAATTATTGTGATTGTCAATGTTAAGCACCCATGGTGACAGGTGGTAGGGGTTCGTCCTGTAGCCATTGGGTTGCTGGTTCCCCCCGCCCAACCCCAACCC
>NW_013953240.1:37091-56107 GCF_001266775.1 Austrofundulus limnaeus
ATATAACGATACGTAATATGTAAATTTTCTTAATTTATGATTCAGATAATTTATGATTCAATGCATAAATTAAAACAAAAAAGGTAAAAGATAATAATACTTCTTACTTATTTTACATAAAACTAATAAGGCAGTGATGCACCTATCATTATCGGCCATATGTAAGTACTGTGTAAAACAAAATATGACAGTGATGTAAAGAGCATTTGCATGTAATTTGACATTTTTGAGATTGGAGTTGGACCAGCATTCTTCTCGTGTCTGGATTCCTTTTGGACTGGTGTTAACTTGTCAGTCCAGTGAAAATTAAAGCATTTTTTTCAAAACAGTTATGTGAAAAAGCTTCTACAAAAGGTAATGTATTGTTTAAAACCTCAGACTCAAAGATGTACTGTAGGCTAGTATAGTCTTACTTCTACACAGCAAAGACACTACTGTTCATTTTGTTTCTAACCACCCTTTTTTACATCCTTCTTTGCACCAGGTTCAACATGCCTCATGATGACAACCCTAAGTGCCGTGAGGCAGGCATGAAGCACCAGTACCACGTCATGGCTCCCACCCTCAACTATGATACCAACCCATGGTCGTGGTCCAAGTGCAGTCGCAAGTACATCACAGAGTTTTTAGAGTATGTACATCCAGCTTCTCTTTCCAGTTCTAAAAATGATTTATATTTCAGACAAATGGGCTTCTCTCGTGGAGTAGATTGATGTGTTTTTCTTTGGAGTTGGACGTAACTTTCGATGTGATGCACTGAGGAAAACAAAAGGCATCTAAGTCTCCATCAGAGTTCTGAAGACAGGTCAGAGCAATGTAAACCTTGTGGAGTTGTTATTGCTTGGTGTTGAAAGACTATTTCCTGTTTGATTACAAGGGGGCTGCCTCAGCTGACCATAGCAATGGATCCTTCTGCTGTCTCCCAAATCCACTGACCGTAGCATGCTTGCTATAGCTTCCCTTACACACTAAAAACTAGAAACGGCTCATTTGGTAACTGCGACCCCACGGTGTGGTAAGTGATTCTTATGAAGGACTTCTTTTTAATGGGAAATGTCCGTTATGGTCATATTGTCCCTGGACAAGTCCCTTTTAGTCTTTTTCCAGGTTTCCAGTGTTAAGTGTGAAGGATCTCACAAAGAACAGCCTTGTTCTTGTTGAGCAGATGCATCCTCAGAGCAGGGTTAAGCAATGTCTCACTTGGTGTTATAAGGTTGCACTTTGCATAGTTTCCCGCCAGCAATGACATCAGCATCAAGAGATCTGAATAAAGAGACAAACACATGGAGAATCCCGTCCAGTTTATCATTTTGCCTGGTCCATGACAGCTCTGGTGGGATAAACCAGGAAGAGAACAAGTATGAAAATGCCGTGCAGGTTTGGGGAGATTAAATCAGCACTCGGTGTTGTGTGGGTGCTTCAGTGGTGGGAAAAGCCCTTTTGAGAGTGCCGTTCAGGAGCTTTTGAAGTCTGTTTCAAGCCAACAATGAAGAGCATTGATTCAAACTAGCGTTAGGGCAGCCCTACTCCTGCTCAGTGGACTGATCTGGTCAAGTACATCAATGTTTTGACTGCCTATTCTCCCTGAAGAGCAAATCCAGTCTGCATTGCTTTACTACTAAGTGTGAAACACAAAAAAACTGCTCCACCTCTTCAAAATGTCTTCTCAAAACACAAAAGGATTCCTCTTCTGCTCTTTTATCTCTCTCCATTGGTGTAATATTGTGGACTGAAATCCCGCCCCTTGAAAATTGATGAAAAGTGTTACTGTGTAAGAGCTGAATAATGAAGCCACTATTCCTTTCTCAGCCCTCTGTTTGCTGGTTTTGATACGTGTTTGTGCATAGATTTGTTCAAGCTGTTAGTTATGATAGAGTGATGTTCTTTATCATTTAGCCAACTGCAGATACCATCCGTTTGTGATGGGTAAATTTCCACTTTCTGTATCTTGTTCACAGAAACTGTTTTGTTTAGACATCCAAGACTTCATCAGACTGATTGTGCCATTGTGTGCATGTCACACAATGGCACAATCAGTTTATTTGTAAATCAGCTAATTTTTAGGACTTCAGATGGCTGCCATGTGCAGAATTCTATCTGTTACCTGTTACAGATGCCCTTAAAGTTTCATTTTTTTAGTGGAATTCTGTGCAGGGGCTATACACAGTGGGTATTTTACCTGTTGTACAAAGCTCTTCTGCTAACCTCAGTTTAGTGTAACAGATTTTCTGTGACACAAGGTCTAACTGGAGGTCATGAACATAATCAATGTTTCCTGCAAAGAGTAAACAAGAATTACGGCACATTCAAATTTAGCAGAAGATGTAAAGAAATTTGTGTTTGGTTGATTATTACTTGCTGTAACAATGCTTCTTGTTGGTGGTGGGCTCAGTTCCGCTAACCGCTGAATCTGAACTAATATTTACTAATATTTTGATGATCGGTTTAGTATTTACATTAATGTTATATCCCAATACAGACTTAACTTGCACTAAAATGATATTGGTTATTTTCTTTGCCTCTTAAAATAAATGTCACCACATTCCCAGCATATTAAATAATTTTAAATTTTACATGCAACAGCAACATTTTTAACACTGCTGTACCACAAGCATAGCTACTGTATATCATGTACTCTCTACTGGGTGTCACACAATGACTTTCATAACACATATATATCACATATATATCATATATACGTAAATGTACATACAGTATATTGTTTAATGTTGGTAAAGGACCACAGACCTACATAGAGTTAAGAGAAAATAACCACAGGTTTCTAAGCAAATTACAGTGTAAAACTCACTCACTTTAAATGTTTATAAAACAAAATTTGCAATCTGCTTTGGCATGGGCCCTACTTGGACTATGGGGTGTACTGAAACTGTTAGGTTCGGACAGGAACAGATCCAGGGCGCAGGCAGGCTCAAAAATATAACAAAAATTTATTTATAAATAACTAAAGGAGGGCTGCTGGCAGCAAACTTACAAGTATGGAGAGTCACAAGCACGAGGGGAACAGAGCACGAGGAACACATGGAACAATCAACAATCAAACAATGAACCGACATCAGACTGAGACAGGACAGGGTTTAAATACACAGWHKASTAATKACTGAAACACAAAACACCTGAGGAGAAACACGAGGGTGACAATCAGACAGACAGGGAGCAGCTGAGCTGTGACACACTGGGGAACACTGAAAAACACTAGAAAACTAAGAAAATAAACACAGATCGTGACAGAAACAAGTTTTTCTCAAAACAAGCATGAGTACTTCAGGTACCAAATACCAATACTGAGTACCGATACAGAGTACTTACTCAATTAGAATGCAAACATAACTAAGGAATTTAAAACCTGATTAATTTTTTTAGAATAAGGTGGCTCTCTTTCCGTATACGCTTACAGCCCTTCTGATTGAATCAAATCAAATATACAGCATATTTACTGTTAAAACATTTTAAAATGGATAAAAATGACAACAGTTTTCTTTCATCTTGTATAATTTTCTTAAACATGGAACTAACAAACTTTCACTTGAAATGTGAACTGTAACATATTCAATATAGTATTGATGGCAGCACTGATAGCTGTAATTGTATTGATTCAGAGTGTAGGAGCATTTTGTATGAGTACTTGTAAAAATGCTGGTGTCAGGCCCGATACGTGTTAGTTTTTAGTTGGTTATTCAGGCCTTTCAGGCATGTAAGATACTGACTGCTTATTATCTGTCCACAGACCCTCACTTAAAAAAAACCTCAAGAAATCTCTCTAACTGATATTTTTGCCTACCAGAAAAAAAAAGGTTCATTTTAAAAAGGGTCAGAATGACCTCTACTCTCTGTCAAGCTGTCTTTGTCTTTACGTTCATACTATTTGAGAACAGGAATTCTCATCTGACATATGACCAGCTGCTGACAGACAGTCCAGTATAAGAACCTCTGATTCCTTGACAGGCTGCAGTTTGGCTTTCGTTTGCACAAACTTTTCTTCTTGCGCAATCACGCCCCTGTTGGCTGGCAGCATGTGCTGCAGTTTCTTCCAATGAAAGGGCAAAGAAACAAAGTGATTGTAACCCAGGATAATCCTATCTAAATATTGGCCTGTCACATCAGCTGGTGCTTTGTGGAGCAGGTGTTTTAGCTGCTCAGTCCAGGATGAAATTTGTCAAAGTGGTGCAGACATGTTGAGTAATAACCCCTTTGTACAAGTTTCCTTTTTGCCAAGGTAAACAAAACAAAACGAAAAAAAAGGCTCTTGTGGTTTGAGCTCTCTGCTATCATATTTGACTGGTGCTTTGTTACAACTGTAAAGGTTTCTGATTTTATATGCAGACTGCTGATGTATATATGTTCAGTCCAGCTGTGCTTTTTTCTTTTTTTTTTTTTTTTTGTTAAGTGGCTCAGGGTGTGGCTGATACATACAGTCTGTCATTATACTTCATCGCTTGAGCCATCTCTGATTTATAAAGATCAAATATTGGGATATCTCAGTTGTCTTGTTTGCATTCATCACTCCAGAAAAATCACACTTAGAGTAAAAAAAGTTAGTTGAAGAGCTTTTTGGTCTGTTTTTAAATGTTAACTATTATTTTGAAACTAATTAAATTTCCATAGTGGCAGCAATAATCCAGTAATAACATTGAAAAGCAAGTCCATTTTAGGTTATTATACAGACCACCCACAGGAGAAAAAAAAAAGCATCTGAGGATGATCCCAGACAATAACACAGGGCTGTTTACTTAGCATTTATAAAAGACATGACACATGTTAGGGTCATACAATATGGTATTATCTTAAAAAGGTCCAGTAAACATGTATTTTATGCCATTAATAGTCAGGATTTGTGCTTTTCTTTTCTTGGTGACTATACACACACTCTTCCTTTCTTGTAGCACTGGATACGGGGAGTGCCTCCTCGACGAGCCTGTAGGCAGAACATACGAACTTCCCACACTCCTCCCTGGTCAGATCTACAACGCCAACAGGCAGTGTGAGCTGATGTTTGGTCCTGGGTCACAAATTTGTCCTTACATGGTAAGATAGTATGTTAGAAAAAATAAATCAAAGAAGACCTTAGGTGAAAAGGAATCACTGAGATTGTTGTTTTATATGTTGTGCAGGACTGTTGTTGATTAACATAAAGGGGGGGGGGGGCATCATTAGTAAACTTTTTTACAGTGTTCTGGGCTCAGAACCATCAGAGATTTGAAAAAGTATCAAGACCAAATAAATCAGTAGTTATGTTAACATATGCAAAATTCTTTGATCAAATATAAATGTATTTGGATTAAATAATCTGAACGTATCGTTTATATGGGCAAAATATAAATTATTCAGATCAAGGGTTTACATGCATTCTGTTCAGATTATCAATCAGCATTACCACCCCTCTCATTCGGATTACAAATTCATTCAGACTGAGCTGAATCAGATCAGAAAATTCCAATTGGGGAGATTACATGACAATTTTTTATCCCGATTGGCCCTTTATTCCTATTACTTATGTTCATGTAAACATAGCTAATGTTCCAGGTCTCCTTTAAATAAATCATAAATGCTCCAAACTTTAAATCAAATATGTAAAATAGCACTTAAATTGTTATTAGCACAAGTCTTAAAGCCAGACTCTGGGATGAAATGGGATTGATTTGTTCAAAAGTAATGTACTCATCTGTGTTGCCAGCATTATGCATAACACAACATATGCACAACATATGCAGCAGTACACTTTGGTATGAAGCCTAAAATTGTTATATGTAATTAAATACTTCAAGTCAATGATGTAATGTGCATGTCTTACTGGTTTGTAATGGTATAGTTTTTTTATTTATTTATATTTTGCCTTCTCAGTCCAAATGATTTAGTGCTGTTGTTCACATTTTTATCCTCAGAAACAGTGCAAAAGGTTGTGGTGTACAAGTGCTGAGGGGGACCATAAAGGCTGTCGCACCCAGCACATGCCACTAGCTGATGGGACTGACTGTGGTCATGGAATGGTGAGTTGGTTCATGTGCAGATATGTGATTTAAACAAACCTCTGTCCAGTTTTAGGATCAGTTGTAAAATGTTTTCTTTTTAAATCTACCTCAAAATGTTTTATTCAGAATAAAAACACTGATGAAGGTGCACAGTTTTTTAATGCATTAATAATAAGTTGAGTGGAGACAGGTTTTCTTTCCTACTTGTGGAATTTGAGCAAAGTATTAGTATATAACAAATGACCTCATTGAATGATTCCATAAACCACAATTAATCATACATTAGTTGTTCCCAACCTTGTAAAAGTAGTTGCTGCCTTCAGTGTTGCCATGGGCCCCCATTACTGATTAGCCTCTTCATGTTCACCTTGCTCTGGGACTTCATGCGAATCAGAGCCAGTGGTTGATACATGAACTGAATGATGACAGAGGAGGGACGCAGTAAAAAAAATTTAAAAAAAGAAAAAGAAAAGGAATTATACCCTTTTTACACAACACATTATTTAGCATTTCTGTAACGTTTGTGTACACAACAATAGCTGTCTTTTTCTCTGATACCAAGCTATTTGAATCTAGCTCTTACATTGGAGGTTTTTGGAAAAGTGTGTTGGTGTAAAATTGCACTATAGGCGGCTGCAGCCAATAGTTTTTCTGCGCTTGCGCGTTTAGACGTATAACAGCAATGATGGCTGATAGCAAAGTGCTGTTTGAGCTACTTACATTTTTCGACAGGACACAAGACCTCATCCATGGTCCACACGAAGGTCTGTGTAGTTTAATGTAGGCATTGTTAAAATACAAAAATCAAACCTGGCATGGAAACTACAGTGGAATCTATAAGCACATCATCTGTATAAATGTAACTTTTATGCAATTAAGATAAATAAACGCTATTGTTTCCAAAGTTCTTTCACTTGCAACCCGAGACTGAAAATGAGGTAGAGGGTGAGAAAAAGAAAAGTGAGGGTCCTGTTAGGGAAAAATGAAGACATGGACCCTTTTAAATGGGATGCCACCTGCTGCTCAATTGAGTCACCTTGTTGTGAACCTGTGACCTTAAAACCGGTTTGAACAGAGAGCGATTGAGTCAGTAACCAGGGCTGAGGCCATCTAGCTTTCTCATTCTGAGAGTCTGCAGAAGATAGGAAGTAGAGAACTGGGATGTATGAAGGAACACGGTGGGCTGCATTCAAAACATGCGTGACTGGGAGGAAGAAAAGGAAATGGGAGATATTTCTTCTTCTTAACTTTATGCCCTCAGTGATTTTTGCAGTGTGAGCCCATGTTATGTCTTGTAACGCTTTCATCTGGCTCTTTCACCCTCCTCCACATGTTTAGACCTAGATGAGCCCAGCCTACCAAGGAGGGCTTAACAGGGGATAGCTAACATCTTAATCCAACTACAACAACCAGACTAAAGAGTAATTCGCCTGGATCCTAACTCCAGATCTGCTCTTACCCTGTGTGTGGGTGAAAAATACACTAAAGCTTTGCTTCACATTGATGATGTTGATGGCATGAGTGACTCAGAAATGCAAACCTAAAATGGAGAAGAGCTGTTGAGCAATCAACTGTACGAACAGATTCAGCTAGAAGTTAGAATTATCTTTTCAGAAACTCACAAAAGAAAACTAATATGGAGCTACAAAATTGGAATATAAGATAATAAATATCCCATATTACATGGGTAAGCTTTAAACTGTAGGCTATTTGCTAACCCTTATTTATAATTAAATTGGGAAATACATTTTTTTGTTTTAAATTGTAGTTTAAGGTAAACAGTTGGATTGTCAATCTCAGAGAAGTATCAATGAATGTGATCTACTCATTAAAACCTTTTCAGAAAGTAACTAAAGTTTAAGTTGAATAATTAAGTATATTCTTAAAAAATGAACTTTCACAGTGCATAACAAGCTACATAGTAGACTGTAATATGTAAAATATACAGTTTGTATAAAATGACCTGTTTTCAGCCAAAATAACCTCCCAAGTTTTTATTGACTTTACAGAAAAGATGTGTTCTTGATCTCATTTGGCTTTTAATGGCTTCTGTGTTTGCTTTGGGAATTTTCCTGGCACAGAAACAGGTGCATACAAATATAAGAAAAGCAGATTTAATTTCCATAGTCCACCTAATCTTTAGTGGGTAGCCTGTTGAGACCTTGGATCATATTCACTTGTTATTTTTCTGACTTCTGGAACTAACTGTGGCAGCCATATTGAATGTTTTGCCACTCTGTGGGCAACATGTTCAAGATGTGTTACACAGAGCAGTGATGAAAGTTTACAACTGCTACTGAAAATGTTCACCTCTTGATGCAACTCTTTTTTTCTAAATACATAATTTATGATTTAGGATGTATTCTAAACCAGTGATCCTAAGCAAAATGTTTGTTGTGATGTTTGCAGCAGCCAACACAGAACACAGACAGAATCTGAACTTGTGTGGAGTCACAGTCCAGGCTGAGCTCATTGAAAGTACATCTCTACTCTCTGTATCTGTATTTCAGTCATCAGACAAATCTACGGAACCTGTCCAGTAACATTAAATAAAAAATAAATAAATAAAAAATCTTGTGGCCATGAGATAAATATTGCACTCATTTCCATGTAGAAACTTTTTGCTTGTTAACATGGACAAGATTGAATTCATTTCATTTCATTTTAAAATAGGAATGACATACTTGAGTCACTTGCGGTTAGACATGAGGTAATTCTTAATGTTGAAGCTATAAGACAGTTGACGACTGGTGTTGTCTTTGTCAAAAATCTTTTTTTTATCAGTACTCCTCTCTCACACCCACGCTTTGTTGCAGAAGGAGTTGAAGTTATGTTTTAACCAGGAACAAAGCAAAAAATAAATTTCTTGACACACCTAGGGTGTTCATTATCCCACACCTCATAAATAGGCTCCCTTTAAAAAAACAATGTATTCCTATATAATTTGACTATGTCTCTATCATTCACAAAGAGACATGGCTGCTAATCATTATCTTGTGGTCATGCATTATTTATCACATGGCCACGAGATATATTTTTATTCAATGTCATCATCTACAGTCTTGAGCTGCACATTTACAACAAGAAACATTGATTTAATTATGCAGTATATTCAAAAAAGTCAACAGATCTTTAAAGGCTATTTCAGACATGTCAACCCCTTCAGACGTTTACTTGTTTAATGAGCCTCAAAAATCTGTAATTTTTGCAAAAAAATCCATATTAATCACATGCGGGGGCAGGGTGCAGGCGGACTGTCGGCTGTAGCAATATCAGATGGAAATGAGGATGGAAGAACTTATTTCTAGCAGCAGAGTTGGTTGGAAGTGGATATTTAATGTTATTGTTTTTTTAACGTACATGCTCTGACATGTTAAATAAATTTGAAACAGAGTTTTTTTTAAAAATCCGTAAAACGTGAAAAAATCAGTGAGATTGCTTTATACGTCTGTATACCTGCAAAGTGACAGAAAATCTGTGTGAATTACGGACAATCTGTACAAATTGACATGCATGCTATTTTTTATGGCCAAAGTGTTATAAAATCTTTTTGCACCGATTTTGGGTAGTGATGTTGTCGGCCCTTTTTTCCATACTGTGGACATTTGTATTGTTTTTTATTGAGCATGTCTTGATTTAATGGTACCTGTGGTAACCTGTAAACACAATATTTTGCAACATACAGGATGGGACTCAACGCAGTTTGAACATAACAAATGTTTAAGTTTAAAAAACTATGAATGCAGTTTGTTTTAAAGTGGAACTTGTAAAGAACTTGTAGGATCTTCCACAGGTGGTTGTTTTATGCAGCTAACCTTCCCTTTGTGAGTGCGTCATTTGAGGCACCGCCTTTGTTTGCGGTGCTGAGGCCCCGGCTTCGTCTTCATGCAGGGTGCTGTTTGAAGTAGCTTGAGTTGAAAGAGACGGCGACCCTGCACTCACCTGCCCACACAAGTGTTCTTTAATGTGGTATTTCTGTATGTCTGTGAGCGTGCTCATCCTTAGTCCTGCACAGTCAGATAATCTTCACATCCAGACAAGTCCTCGTTCTTTTGTGACTTTTGCATTGTTTGTTCCATACATCTTTTGCATTGATCTTCTGTTTTTCTTTTCTCTTTTCTTTTCCTCAGACATAATCTACTTTATGATAATGCAGAATCCATCTCAACTCATCCACTGACCTCATGTTTTAGTTTTCTTACAAATGAGTCACGAGGTTCAAGTCTTGAGGCTCTGCAAGGTTTTGGGTCAGGCTTTTGACTTTTAGGTGTCATATCTGGAGGATTACAACTGTGAGTCCTGCAAAGGGGTGGTGTGTGGGGGGAATTACAGTAGCTTCAGAAATTACAACATCTAGAGATCCTCCTCTGAGATCTATAGCTTGTAAACCAAAGCATCATTCACAGAGTTTTCATTTTGTGTCATAAAAAACAGATTTTCTAAACTTTTTTGCCCAAAGGTTGTCTGATGAAGTCTTTTTTTTTTGTTTTCTTTTTAGTTATGAAACCAAGTTGTGACCTCGTTGGGTAATTGAGATTAGTGCCAAAATAGTAGGAGAGCAGCA
Source organism: Austrofundulus limnaeus (assembly GCF_001266775.1). NCBI lineage: Eukaryota > Metazoa > Chordata > Actinopteri > Cyprinodontiformes > Rivulidae > Austrofundulus > Austrofundulus limnaeus. The sequence goes on from NW_013953240.1 coordinate 47,643, forward strand.
CGTCCGCCAAATGATTCGATGGGGGGTTGGGGTGGGGGGTTTGTTTGTATGCTCCTTAGTTACAAAAGGGCAATGAGCACAGAAGGGTTCAGGGGTAGTTTGCTCCCTCTTTCTTCCTTTCATCTCTGACCCTCTTTGCTTCCTCGGTCCTGATCTTCCTCCGAACCTCACTCCCTTTCTGTTGCTTTCACAGGGTGCTGAAGTGTGTAATGCGGTCACATGACCTCTTGGCGGTGCACCTGTGATCTTGCTCAGCGAGCCGCGGCCTAACGAGAGCATCCCATCACTTGTTGTCTATAAATACTAACCACCCACCCACCATTCACCCCCCCACCCCGCCGCTTTTTCCACCCCATCCTCTCTTTTTCTTCTTTTAGTCCCTGTTGGCCTGCCCCCCTTTTTAAACTCGTTTGGACCTTTTGAAGCAGGGTTCTGCTAAAAAGTCAAAAACAATTCACATTCTACCCGTTGCACCTCTTTGGAAAACACCAGTTTAGAGAACTATTTAACCAAACAATTAGGATTTTCTGTGAAAGTGCAGCACAAATGTTTAGTGCTAAAAGAAAAATTGTGCAAAAAATAAAAATTGGCAATTTGATTTAAAACAGCTAAAAACACTTAAAATGGCAGAGAAAATAGAAAAAAAACAGATGAAAAAAGCTTAAACTAACACAAAGAAGCAGGAAGAGCATGTTTGCTGAATTAAGAATAAGAAGCTGAAACGATCATAAAAAGGTGTCTTTAGCTGGAAAAAGCTAAAATTAGCTGAAAAACATCATGATCTGTGTTTTTTGCTTTGGTTTTCTAGTGTTTCTGTGTTCCCCTGTGTATCTCTCCACTGCTGTCATTCATCTAGCCCCGCCCTTGCTCACCTGTTTCTCCATGTCTCCCCCAGGTGTTTCTTGTTGTCCTCAATTAGTTACCTTTATATTCTGTGTCTTGTCCTCAGTCTGTGTCCAATCATTGTACTGTCTAACAGTCAGTGAAGTTGTCTTACGTGTTCCTCGTGCCTGTTCCTCTTGAGTTTTTTTGAGCTGCCTCATCAGCCTTTTTCTTTATTATTAAAGCTTTTTTGTTACTTTTGGATTTTTGCCTGTGCCCTGGGTCATTCTACCACAGAACCATACAAAAAATAGCACACAAAAGAAGTACATAAAATTTGGAATTAGCAGAAAAGCTGAAAAGAGCAGAACAATAGCTGAAAAAATAAATTAAAAAGCTGAAATTAGGAAAAAAATAAGCAGAAAAAGCTACATTTAGCGCAACGATGTTAACAAAAGCAGAACCAGAACAACAGATGAAAAAGTGAAACTATTTTTGAAGGATTTTAAAGCCGGGTTCACAACAAACGCATTTTGAGCAGCAAAAATGCGTCCAACACCTCAAGCTGGACTCACTGAAACATGCTCAGTGTGAACGCAGCAGCAGACTAGACGCGCGTCTGAAGAGGGAGGAGCATCCTTGTTTTTTCCGGTCTGTCTTTAATGACGGTTGAAATAAAGAAAATGGCTTTGCTTTATTTACTAAAGAAGCAAGTAAATGCTGCGCACACCAGATAATTCACCAGATAATTTAGAGGCGATTTGTTCGGTTAGTTTTGTCACTCCAGGAGCTGCGTGGTCCCAAGCTCAGTTTAACACCACGATCAGTTTAACGAGCTGCTGACCCACATCGGTGCTGATATCTCCAGCCAGATCACCAACTGCAGATGGTCGATTTCAGCTAAAGAGCTGTTGTCCGTCTGTTTCGGGTTCAGGAAACCGTCACGTGGAAAAATTATTCTCTCTGATTGGTTGCTGCGGTGCGTCAAGCAGCGAAAGTTCAATTTTTTTAAACTCGAGCGGCGGCTGCTTTGGACGCTTCACATGTACGGAAACACTCTGACGCATCCTACCGCTACATTGCGCGCTGCGCTAAACTGGCAAAACGCACCGCACTGCTCCTAGATGCGCATCCGTCATAGACTTTGCATGTAAACTGGCTGCTTTGGCTGCTCAAAACGCATCCGGTGTGCACCCAGCTTTAGGATGCTAAAGATAGTTCTATTCATCTTCAACAGAAAAAAATGGCAGAAAAAAAGTTAAAACATTTAAAGTATCAATTTCTGAAATACCAAAACTATTAGCCGGAATCTCCTGATGAAGCTGAAAGTTTAGATGCATGAATTTTTGTAATGGCACAAAAATTGCAAAATGAGGTGCGTGCCGGAATGGAAGTATGGACGAGAAATGGTACATCTTTGGTGGATTGTTGTTGTTTAATAGCAACTTTAATCCAAAATAAATCATGATGGTTAATGTGAATGCTATTCGAAATGTCTGGGTATTGTGTCAAACTGAGTAATACCTAAAGTTCTGTGGTTCTTTAAGTGACAGCAGGAGCAAGTAGTGAACTGATGCAGGTTCTGTCAAAACATTTTGACCACACTGACTATGAAATAGACGTAAACGTTTATAAAATGTTTTTAAACTTGGGCAGTTAAAAGTTTTCTACGTCTTTCGATTGTTTGTAACCTTTCCACAGAACCTCAGTTTAAAAAGTCTGAACTATCCCTTGAATCGATTTTTGCTATTAAAATAAATTCATTCATTTGAGTGAAAATGTCATTGCTTTGTGTTTTGTTCTTTGCTCTGATATTCCCAGGATTTTTGTATTTGTTTTGTTTGACGTCCATATGTTGAATGAAACAATATCTAGCCGTTAAAATAATAAAGCTCCGAGATACTCCTAACAGGGGCATGAGTTAACCTCTAATGAAGATGAGGGATCAGAAAGGGGCTTTTGTTTTCCAAAACCTTTCTTTTAAAAAAGAATAACAATCTGCTCTCGTTTCAGCCAATTAGTCCGATTGTTCAGCCTTGAAAAGTAAAGCCAGGGCAGAATTAAGTTTGTTGGCGAAGATGCTGAGTGTTGGCTGAAGCTCCACTGGCAGCCTGACAGACTCATCGGATGATGCCGAGACACGTTTCTGTGTGTATTTCTGTGGCTGTGGGAGCTTAGGATTGTGACATGGGTATCTGTGTCACTTTTAGCTCATCTGATCATATTTGAAGGATGTTGCCACTTTGGTTAGCCATCATCGCGGGCATATCTGTGGATTTGGGCTAACAAACGGATTGTTGTTTTAGCGGTCTTTCAGTTTGCTGATGGAATTAACGTGTCCGGGAGCCACTGAGAGCAGCTTTCATGGCTGGCTGTGGGGAAACAGAGACGTGCATTTGTGTGATTACAGTGTAGAGCATTACAGGGATGGATCATTTTCTGTTAGAGAGGAGATACATTTTCTAACTAACATTAACTAAATGAGTGGAAAAATGTAAGCAACTCAGAGTGACACTGTACAAACTGCACATTAAGTCTAATCCTCATAAACCAAAACTGACCAATTTAGAAGCTTTTTCACTTCGCTAATTGACAAAGAATAATCCAAATTTATTACAAGCTGTGTTCCTGCTACTTGATGGACAGTAAATAATAAAAAAAATATATTTTTGTCTATTGGGACCATTTTTATAAGGTGACAAAAAGGCACAAATCACCCTGTAAAATGAAACAAGTTCAGCAAATTCCTTCATTTTAAAGGTGAAAACAATAGAGCAGATTCTTTGAATTGAGGTTCTGTAGAAAAGATGTGAGCTGTGATTATCTTACTGGAAGAACATAACCTTTTGATTGGCCTCAGTTTGAAACCAGAGACTATTTTTGACTGGTTTGATGCACCAATGGTTACCCCAAGAAAAACAATGCAGACTGCTACCCTTTCAAAACAACTCCTGTCTCAAAATTTTCATAGTTCCAGCAAATGTTACTTTTTAAACTTTCTGTGTTTGTGTATTGAAAGAAGTAGTGTGATGCTTATTTGCTAATACATATAGCAGGAGTAGCTAGCAGCTGCAACGGAACACTTGGTTGGAAAAAGTAGAATTGCTTTTGCATGTACAAACTTTGTTCTCACTTAGGGTTATTTTTAATGTTTTTTATTCTAGAAATCTTCACACTACAGCTAAATATGTCACTTTTAGGAAGAAAAGTTATGAAATAACAGGTGTATGTTCTGTACATATTGTCCAGGGGTGATAATAAGCAAGAAACTCCAGCAGGAAAAGTAAAGCCTTGAACCGCATGTGAATGTGAAGCTGGTAGAGCCAAACTACTCATTCTCTCTAATGACAAACTGTAAACATGTTTGAAAGATGTGGAGCAAGGAGTGATTTTAGGGAAGGGGCAAAAACAAACAGAAAATAGGCGAGAACATAACAAAATACCATGTTTTGTTTTGTTTTTTAAAGAGTGGGTAACGACTATCTAGTAAAAAATATGATCCAAAAAGTATATAAGGATATTTTTGCAACACCAGTAGAAACTAAATTCAACTTTTCTGTACTCCTGCAGACTCCAAGTACCCAACAAAATGCATTTAATGGCTAAAACAATGGATTTTGTTCCTTTTAAAATCCAGTGCTTCATACACTCTTCAATGAATCTCCTGAAAGGATCTCAACGAAACCCTTGCTGGTTTCATAGACTTTATGACTCCTCTCACCTTCAGGTTAAATCATAACAGTAAAAGTAAATGCTCCCTTAATGAAACTCAACGGTGGTGGTCCATGTTGTCTCAATTTCATAGGCGATAGGTGGCCCAAGACTTACATGGGCATTGTTTGGACTAAAGAGGGTTCCCCATAAAAGTCAGAGCCATATAAAAGTCGTCACTCAGAGCAGCCCGAGGTTGAGGTGAGCTCCTTATCTGTAGCCCTGAGAAAATAAGCTCCGACATGAAAGGTGATGCCGTTTGGAAATGGCCGTGTCAAAATGAAAGAGCGGCGTGCTTTTCTAAATCAGCCCCTTCGCCTTCTCATTCCTGCCGTGATGTATGGCTTCGGTTCAGAAAAGAGGTGCTCTCTGCAACAGCTTCCTGACAATTACAGAGCGCTCTCTGACCAAACGGGCACGTTGAGGAGCTCGGAGCAGATGCTGCTGTTTTTGTTGTTCCCTCTGTTGCAGTAAACGTGCAGATTATCGCTCTCGCCAACTTCGTGGGTCAGATGGCTAAATGCTATTTAAAGTTGCGCTAATGTTGTGTTGAAAGTTTTGCCTTTTTATATTTACTGACAGTAAAATATAGATGCATGCATGTGACATGTTTATATTTTGATATAATCTGGTGAGTCTGGGTCTGCAGCGCATGCTTGTCACAGTGGTTCAGATTGCTTTCCAAGGATCTTCAAATGTCATGTAGGAGTGTAAGGACACATCGATCTATATTGATATATATATATATCGATTTGAATTGTTCATGATTCAGTTATATCAAGGCAAAATGAAAATACTGATCTATATCGTCATCATATGCTCGATGGGAATCAATATGATATGCCCATCTAACACAGTCATTGTGTTAGATGGGCATATGATATCACATTATATTGATCGCAGACATGTGAATTGAACTGAATTGAAATCATATCGTGACAGACTTTGTGATATTGAGAAATACTGAATCGTCATCCAAACATATCGATGTAATACCGTATCGTGATAAAGCTGGTGATTTACACCCCTAATGTCATGTCACTTTCCCAGCTGACAGTCTTTCGGGAAAGTGACCAAAATGCTTGTTTGAACGTTTTAGAGTGCCTATTACCTGCGTGTGTGTGTTTGTTTGTGTGAATTTTAAGTGTGCCCTTTGGAAAGAGGCTAATTAAAACTCAACATGGCTCCCAGATGCCTCTGAATCATCAACGTTCGATCCCACATATTTAAACGTTCACGCTTCACATACATATACATCACCTCTCACAGATGTTTTTCTTCCCATTTTCCTTTGCTGCCCCCCCCCCCCCACACACACACACACACACACAACACCTTTTCAAGCCACACAAAACGGTTGTAAACACAGGCTGTCAGCGGGGATATTGGAATGCCTCAGAGGCTTACACAGTCTTTGGTCCTCTGTGACAGGCAGTCCCCCCTTGTGTTTGACAGGTCCTTGGGTCCTGCTGCCTGGTTGCTCTGTGGTGGTCTCTGTGTGGTTTTGGCACTTTCCCATTAGAGGGTAAAGGGGGATGGTAGGTTACATGGAAGGGATGCTCGGGTCTGGGTTGACAGTTCCCAAGTTGGTGTTGGTGGGAAGGGGAGTTGACCTCTTCTGTGATAGAGGCTTTTGGACTTACTTTCTCGAAAGTGTTTCTTTGACAGTTCCACAAGTTTCAAGTGTTTTGCTTTAATTTTTCACTTCCAAATTCATTTTATCTCAGACTATTAGGTCAGAACTTGAATAAATCTCACAAACAGACTAGCCCAGTTATGTTTAAGATGGCCACCACAATTAGCTGACTTAAAAATGAAACGAAAACAATGACTATAACATAATTTTTTTCTAATACAGAGCAAATATTTTGTGTGTTAGTAGCTGAGAGTTTCTCAGCTCTACAGATTACATAAGATCTTTGTTTAAAACTTTGACAATAACTTTTAGAGTGACCCTCTGTCTGTTGCCTCAAAAGAACCACTTGAGAAAATTGAATGAAACCTTCAGAAAATAAAATATTGGAAGTACACCAACAAAATACCATTTTTTAAATCAGCTGATACAACATGGCTGCCCCAGCTAAATGACCATGTTAAACACAAAACATAACTATATTGCAGTCAAGGTTTACAGATGATGTGCTAAAATTTGGTATGTTTGTAGCATCTCTAGCTACTATGTGCTAAAATACTGAACAGAATTTCACACAATTGAACACATTATTTTGCGTGATGCTGATTTTTTTAATATTAGAACTGGATTGCTAAAACAAACAGTTTTTAAAGCAAACATTATATTAAAACCTAGCATTTAGGAAGTGCTAGGCTTCATTTTAGATGAGAAATTGCACATAGTTCTGATCAAAATTGTAAGAAAAGTTGAAAAAATGGCAAGAATTCACATTTTGCACTGTTGAATGGTTTAATTGGTTTCAATATGCAAAAAGAGGAAATGGGAGTGAGACAAAAAAATAAAAGTAAGCATTTTAATTGCAAACAAGTATTTAAAATGATATAATGTAGTAAAATGATACCTAAGTCTGTATTGCTTTTTAACTCCAATTGCATTTATAAAATGTGAAAATGAAAATGGTAATTGAACCAGTGGAGTAAAAAAATCCTAAACTGTTCAGAAACAGTTCAGACACTCACTTGAAGTGGTTTCCAAAAAAAAAAAAAAAAAATACAATGTGATATGAAAGGATTCAAATAGCTTTTGCAATTCTGTTCAATACAGAAAAAGATTAAAAAAAAGATTGAGAATCACTGGATCCTGCAGAGAGTAAATTTTTGACTGATCAGCAGTTTTTCAGTTATACCAGATACTTTTAAATGTCGAAAGTTATCCTTGAACACAAATACTGCTGCTTTCGTTTTGTTTATGTCCACCAGTTTTGTTGTTTTTGTTAACAAGGTTCCAATCTGGACAGTATTCCAGTTTTCCAGTATCAGCAAGTACAACCCAGCTTATCCAATCAAATTAAATCAGATACATATTTTGCATCTGAATAAAAAAGCAATGAGTTTAAAGACGATACATTTACAAATATATATCAATAAAATCATGATCTAGTGGTTGTAGAATAAACAGTCCTAAAATTTAAAATAAAACCCAAGAGCTTTAAAGGTATTTTTTCTGTTGGAGCTAAAATGTTAGAACCAAACATATTAATTATCAATCTCAAATAAAGTAAAGAAACTGCAGGAAAAATGAAAACACTGAGCGGTTCACAAATATCATCCTCTAACTTTTGTTCCAGACAGAGGTGCAGGACACACAGCTGAGCAGGAGAAGGGGGTTCCTGAAGTCAAGCCAATAATGAAGTTTGTTCATCTTGTTATCACAATTCTAGAGTTTCCTTATCGCAGTGCCACTGCTCGCCAGCGGCTGTGTGCCTGGATGGCGGGCTGCGTACCCAGACAGACGCCGTCTTGTCCTGCATTCTTTCAGCCAACAAGACCCTCTGAGATCTTAGTCACAGAGAAGGGGATTTGGTTACACACAAAGGGAAATGTGCCCATCGGGAATTGCTTATGAGAGCAGGGTTAGCGCTTCCTGGCAAAAGCTAAAATTGTCATTACAACTTCAGCCAAATCTAATGTAAGAATACATGAGCCAATTTTTTGTGTATGCTTGTGAAATTATGATGTTTTAACATTCTTTAGTGATACATTATATTGTTTTCTGCAGATATGCGTTATTAACCCTCAGAAGTCCTTAAATGGAAAAAAAATTATAATAATCAAAAAACAGCCACACTTTTATTTGCTCTTTCTTTATTCTCTTTTTCTTTTTTTACGATACAGTCAAGAAACATGATTTTTTTTTATTAAATGCATATTTTTTATTATTTTTTAAAAATTTGTCAGAATTCATTGAAACACCCACATTACCTCACAATAAGAAAAAAAATTGTGTAGGTCTTCTGGAC
>NW_013953240.1:56117-60924 GCF_001266775.1 Austrofundulus limnaeus
ATATATTTTTGTTTAAAATAAGCTAAAATGTATACTTTTTTAAACTAACTTTCATTTAAATTTTGATGTTTTTAATTCAGGTTTAGTTAGCTTGAAAATAAGTAGTGTAATGTGGGGGAAAAATAGTATGTAAAGTAGAAAATTACAAGAAATTGTTCAAATTGGATGCCTGAACAATACACTGAAAAACATTTTTTTTACATGCAGTACTGCAAACATGGGATGTGTGTAAACAAGGAGCTAGACACGCAGCCGGTCCATGGACAGTGGGGTCCATGGGGACCCTACAGTATTTGCTCCAGGTCCTGTGGTGGAGGAACAAGGAGCACCACCAGAGACTGTAACAAGCCCGAGTAAGAAAATAAAAGAGCTTTAAGCATGCAAACATTAAGTTAAAAAAGTGTTAAAAGAACTGAAGAAATATTACCATGGAATAAGTCAGAAAAAGTTTCACGTTCTTACATGTAATGTTGTTTTGTATTTAGAAAACCCTCATATGTTTCAGGCATTTGTAACTCTCTTACTTTAGACCCAGAAATGGCGGGAAGTTCTGCGTGGGACGTCGAATGAAGTTCCGCTCTTGCAACACTGAGCCGTGCCCACGAGGGCGCAAGGATTTCCGTGAAGAGCAGTGTTCTCAGTTTGACGGCAAGCACTTCAATATCAACGGTCTACCTCCTACCGTCCGCTGGGTCCCCAAGTACAGTGGCAGTGAGTCCCTGAAGTATCTAGATTTGATGTCTGGTTGTAACAATATAGGCAGTGTCGTGTTTGATAATTTGTTTATTTGCCTTTTTGTGTCTCTCTGATGTTTAGGTTTTATACAATATTCCTAGCTTCTTACATTTTCATATATCTGTGTATATTTTTTGCATGGATTTGTGAACTATCATAAGTAACAATCTTCCCTGCGAAATCTAAAAAAGACATTTTGCATCTCTCCATTTACTACACCCACTTAATTCTGTTCAAAGTTACGGGGAGCTGTGCCTGTCTCCAGCAGTCAACGGGCTGGAGACAGGTTGCCAGTCCATTAGGGTCAACACAACCATGCACACACAAATGTACACTCACACCTACAGGGCTAATTTGATTTATTCACTTCATCTAATATGCAGGTTCTTGAGTTATGAGAATAAAAATGTAGTATTCAGAGAAAACCATATATGCGTCAAACTCATGCAAAATCCACACAGGATGGCCCTGTGAGGCGACAGCAGAAACAACAGTCACTATTAATATCTAATCACTATTAGGCTTGTGGCAGAAGTTTAAATCGATCAGTCCAAAATGGACTGTTATAATCTTAAACTAAAAAAAACAAACATTGTTGAGCAATGAAGAAGCAGCAAATGTGTGGACAAAGCTTTTAAATAGCGTAAAAACATAATAATAACAACGTGTGTGTGTGTGTGTGTGTGTGTGTGTGTGTGTGTGTGTGTGTGTGTGTGTGTGTGTGTGTGTGTGTGTGTGTGTGTGTGTGTGTGTGTGTGTGTGTGTGTGTGTGTGTGTGTGTGTGTGTTCATTTTTCACAATTTGGCCTTTGGATAATTTTAGACATTTTATTTTACCTAGTACTTACAGTATACACTCACAGAGAAAAATGTTAAACAACCTGAAGCATTGGTTCTGTTTAGATGTAGTTTGGTACACAGGCAGACCAATGATGGGTAAACGATGATAAGTGAGTGCTTAACTTAATTTTTTTATATTTTTTTGTCAGTGAGTGTATAAGAATAACTTGCAGAAGCGTTTCACCGTATTTTTGAATGACTGCAACAAATCCTGTGATTCGACTGATCGATATATCGGGCTCATGACGTGAGCAGACTTTTAGCTGACAAACAACAGCACCGTAAAAGCTGCACGACACCCCGCCACCTCTGCCAACCCCCCCCCAACAACCCCATACCCCAGGCGGATTTTAACCCTCACACAGCTGTAGCTTTGTTTCTTCTGAGACAGATAGCCAGCCCACAAGATTACCATCTGGCAAATTTACTGCAAGTGATTCATTCATTTAATTGATGCTATATAAGCAAACACGCCAAGCCCTGGAGTCAGTGCGCTGTCAGACATACAGTGATTTTTATTCAAACACTGGACAAATGTTTGGCAAAAGACTAACTTAGGTTTAGGGGGAAAAAGTGTATGTAGAGTTATCATCAAATGTGAACTGCCAGAACGGGCCAATACTCTCCAGTTCTCAGAATATTTGCCTAATTTAATCTAATTAGCTTTTTTTTTTTTTTTTTTTTTTTTTTTTTTTTGTTTTATGTGCAGTCCTAATGAAGGATCGCTGTAAGCTCTTTTGCCGGGTTGCCGGTACTATGGCTTACTATCAACTAAAGGACCGGGTCATTGACGGCACTCCGTGTGGTCCAGACACTTATGACATCTGCGTTCAAGGCCTCTGCAGGGTACGTCTTCATGTTTATTCATCCTGTGCTGAAGACTGTGCAAACACTGCACAGTAAACCTTCACTTACTGTCATGTTGTCTTAGTGCAACGATTTCTCCAGTAATGTGTGGGCAAATACATTTGCAGGATCAGATGAAGTCCTTTTATTTAAGTGAAGGGTTTGTAGTTGTAGTTGTGTTGCGTGTAAAGTTCAAGTGACAAATTTGAGGGTTAAACATTCACTAAAACATTCCAACTAATCTTGTTTTTAAGTGCACTGTGTTGTACAAAAAAATCTCTAAAGTACCCGATTTATATCTTCTGCTTATGTGGCTTTGCAGCAAGCAGGTTGCGATCACGTTCTGAACTCCAAGGCGAGGAATGACAAGTGTGGAGTCTGTGGTGGGGACAACTCCTCGTGTAAGACCTTAGCAGGGACCTTCAACGATGCTCAGTATGGTGAGTCCCGCTGCTCAGTTTACATGTCCACTATTAGCCAACCGTGTTGCTTTTAAAAAATGCATTACGTCTGTGGCTTCTGCAAATAACAGTGAGAAAAGCCAAGGTAGATATTTGAGTAGTCACGGTGTTAACGCGATAAGACACACGATCATGTTAGACACTGACGTCAAGTGTAAGTATATTTAAAGCTTTAAAACCAAATCCCTCTCACTGTGTTTTTTTCTTTTTTTCTTTTTTTTTCTCAAACCTGTCATTGTCCCTTTGAGCTGTCCTGGCTAAGGCAGTGTTTCAGAGAGCGCCAACTGCTGATTGCATCCAATCCTTTTTTAGCAACAACACAGCTGAAGCTTTAGCGTAAAAAGCTTTAGACGTGACTCGCCTTGGGTTTGTTCTCATTTTGACGCCAATGTTTGCGTCTCTGTCCATTAGCTTTCCTATTTCTGCACTCTTTTGGCTGTTGCTGTTGGGGGGCAAAGGGTTTGAGGACTGAAAGCAGGTGCTGACGTCAGCCCTGGAAATCTGGCTTAAACTTCAGAAGGGGAAAACTAGTGGGAGTGAAGCCCGGGCAGGATATCCCTCTGTTCCTGGGTCTGAGCTTGTCTTTATCTTACTCACTCCTTTGTTCTTTTTTTGTTTTATTCTACTTTTAGTTTATTTATATATATTTTTTTAACTATACAGGGCTTTGTTTTTATTTAGGCTTGTTTTTTTCATCAAGTGGACAAAACCATATTATTTGAAAAATACATTATTACCCTCTCTATATTGAGTTTAGGCCAGAACTTTTATTGAACTATTACTTGAGAATTTTCATTGATTCACACTGCCAGGATGTTTTAGTTAAAACTTAAATAATAATAGTAATATGAATGTGTTTTGACTACATCGTTACATAAATTGTTAAATTATTTTTTCTAAAACTGTTTGCATATTCTATCATACTCAGAGGGAGGGGCAGGACTAAGGTAAACCCCGGCCGCACTTTGCGAGAACGTATGGTTTATGTTTCCTCAGTGTGCTGTACTTCCTGTACTACTTACTGTACATTCCTGAGTTGCGTTTTGGTGTTCTGGACTGTGTGTGCGGTCTGTTGCTAAGCGGGAGCATCTTAGAGGCCATTATTGGCTTATTGAGACCACGTTAACCAAGGGAAGCGCAACATTGATGGTTGCTAAAGTTAATAGGTTTCAGTCTATTTTGGAGCAAAATTAACTCCACACTTGAAATGACTTAAAATAAAACACTGAAGATGGCAGGAAGACAGTTTAGTGTGTGATTGTAAAGTTGGGAGCAACGGAGTCACATTTTTGAATATGAAGATAAATAAAAATGAGTTTGATATTAAAACAGGAAATGTCCTGACACCGGTGGTGTGGACAATCGACATCATGCCCATGGATGGAATAAATAGTTCCTGAGCTGTAACTGATGATTTATGTCTGGGTGATTATTTCCAAGATCACAAAGTCTTTGATTATGCTTGAGTAAAACAAAAACTACCTGTGCATAGCTGATGAGAGGCAGATATGCAAACCGAGTGCTGCCCCCGAGTGGCTTGAGGTGTTAGCTTAGGTGTCACAATATTTCAGGCTCTTGAAAATTAAGCTGGTTTGAACAACTTTAATGGAAAACAACAATACTACCAATCAGAGCAGCAAAAAGGGGAAAAAATGTGGTTACACCAGGACTAACATTTACAATGTAACAGGATTATAATGAAACATTGATTTATTACATATCAATCATGTTATAGTTACGTAATGTTATTATGTATTATTTAGTTAGCTCACAGAAAAAACTAGTACATATAAGAAATAAGCTGCTTTCAAAATGTTTACTGAATCACTTACCTCTCACGATGTTGTGGTTACTATAATATAGAAACACTAAATAGAGAAGAAAGACAGCTTAGTGGTTTTGTTCCCTATATGCTGTATATATATA
>NW_013953240.1:61024-67206 GCF_001266775.1 Austrofundulus limnaeus
TATATATATACAACACATAGGGAATAAGGACATCCTGGTGTTTTTGCATTTCAAATACTACTTAAATGTAGCAGTACTCCATACATACTGTGGGTGCTGAGTATTCACTCATTTTCTGTAAATAAAGACCAACAACATACATTGAAACACACAACCGAATCTGAGACGGACTGCATAATAGTGGCGGTTTGTGTTGAGAAAATGTAACAAACAAAATATGTTTCTACTATATCAACGTTCAACAATTGTGACTTAATATTACCTACAACATATTGTTGTACAAAACTGCTGTTTTTAGAGTTATCGTCTGCCAAGACGTGATAGCTGTGCAGCGTGATAACCGTTGAAATGCAACTCACACTTTGTGATTCACAACATATTTTGTAGCCTTGTTTCATGCTCAGACTAAACAACACATGTTTTAAGTATAGCATCAGTTCTTTTTTTTTTCTAAAAGCTTACATGCCCTGCTGTTCAGACAGAGATGAGCCACTTTGTAGAAATGTTTTTTTTTATTACAAGCTTTTTGTAAGAGGCTTAAAAATGACCACAATGAGCTGCGGATGATAGCATTATCCAGCTTTGTTGACTATTTTTTTATGACAGCTTCCTAGGGTACTAGATGAAAAATTTAATTGAAAACTTTAACCACCCCTACGAACATTGCTGACTCAAAGAACCTAAAAACAGACATTTTTTATGCTTAATAGTGAGTTATTTTCTCACAATGTGACTTTTAGTTCTCCTTTTTTGTTTTTTATGAATCTCTTTTTTTTTTACCAATTTGGTTTATGCTAGCCCCTTTCATGTCCTCAAGCCTACATTTTTGTTGTCACAACCTGGCTTTTTAGCTCCCCCCACACTCGGTTATTTTTTATGTTCGTTTATCATGGAACAACAGCACCGGTGCCGTAATTACAGGCCAAAAGGAAGGTCCTGGAATAATTACATATCCTTTCACGGTCAGGCCTCTGAGACCGAAACAAGGCCTCCTGCAGGTTATTTGAGACGACTTGAGCTTTTTCATACTTCTTTCTGAGAGTGACATTTAATTCCCAAGTGGACGGAGCCAGACTTTCCTGTCTGGACTTTGGTGGAGCATAGTGAAGCTATTATGAAAATGATGGCTGGATTCATTCATTGCTCTTGTTGCAGCTACTTTATTCTTTTTTAAAAAAAAAAAAAAAAACCCAATATGTGTTGAGTCTCATACATTCTTGTTCTGGTTTTGCCTTTGTGTTTTTTTGTTTCCTCTCTAGGTTACAACGTAGTAGTGCGGATCCCAGCTGGAGCCACCAACATTGATATCAAACAGGTCAGCTACTCTGGAAAACCAGAAGATGACAACTACCTCGGTTAGTGTGAACATGTCAGAAATTTGTCCTCAAATAACGTGCATTTACATGTGGTCCCTTCCGTTCTTACTCACAATGGCGGATGGCGTTGTTCTTGTATATGACCATGATAGACTTGGTGACCCAGATTGGCATGATTACAAGAGGGTTTGGAGTGATGGGGAAAACTGGTTTAAAACTGCTTTCAATAATGATAAAAAAATATGTTGTTTACATCAAGTTTACAGTACATGAAGGAAATGTGGGGGGGCCATCTGGGTTGGTTGGGAAAGCAAATGGAGTGTCAGCCACTGAGAAAGATAAATGAGGCAGCAATAAGTGCTAATTAGACGCAGGTGGAACCCAGGCTGTATGAAAGCAGATATAGGGGTTTAGAGTTAGGTGGGCCCGAGTTCTCTGTGTGTATGTGTTTGTGCTTGTGTTAAAGTGAAAGGTGTATGGAAACAAAGAAAGGGAAGAAAAAAAATCTGCCTGGAGGGGGTGATAGTTCAAGTCAGGTTTGAAATGTTCAAAAAAAAAAAAAGAGAAAATTCTGAGAACACATCTGGCAGATCCTTGTCTGCACACTGCTATTAGGGGGTTCAGCATTTGCAACACCCTGACAATTTAGTCATTTGGGGTAGAACATTACATAGTAAGTTCTGTTATTTTTTTAGATAAACAAGCACACTATAACGTAAAAAAAAGAGCTTATGCCTTTGGAGTGACTCTATGAGTTTGAAGCTCTCTGCTTTTAGATTCTGTGGGCGATTTAAGAAACAAAAGATGCAGAGGGCACACCTGCACAAACTTGTCATTCCTGTAAAAGAAGTGAGGATTAATCAATTTGAAGAGTAAATAGGAAAAATAAATAGCTGAGAAAGCAGTCTGCACACTTCCTGCAGAGCTGGGATTGGCATCTCAGATATAAAAAAATGTTTTGACAAATGCTGAGTAAGCAGTGAATCAGTAAATAAACATAGCCGCTTCTTACTTTAGCCTCTCTCTTGTGAGTTCATGTGCACCATTGTTGGAGTTTTTTTTTCTGACTTATAAATGCTAATCCTCACCAAGACTACTTTTCTTACTGAGATTACACAAATTTTTGGAAAATGAACATTAACCGGAGACAAATTATGCTTTTAAATCCTTCTTTTTCACATTTAAATCCTTCAGTTGGGGTCTATATAAAGTGGAACTGCAATGCTTTGGTCTGCATTCCTCCTTATTGTAACTCCACAAGCCCCTTTTTCACCCCGTTTCTGAGTTGTGTCTAAGATCAACTCATTTTGAGGCTGTCTCTTTAAATCCAAAGGAGGCACTTCACACCACACCTCTCAGCTTCCAGAGCGACCCGTTGTAGTTTGATAGCAGAGAAACAACTATATAGCAGCACAGAAACTTCTTTTATTTTTACGAAATAATGAGAAGATGTCAACGACAGAAGACTTGTCCATCCAGTCATACATGTTGGAACCAGAGTCTGACCTAGAGGGAAAGAAGGATGAAGATGACAACATTGTAGTTGAGTCCAGACCTTATTTGGAAGTTTAATCACAAATACTGTGACATAATAGTTCAAAACACTTAATATATAATAAAGAAAAATATGACACAAACAGGATGTACAGATATCTAGGCAGCACCGGGCGAAACTAAATTCAACCTTTCTGCACTCCTACAGACTCCACATACACAACAAAAAGCCTTTACCAGCTAAAAATGTGGATTTTGCATGACATGTCCCCTTTAAACTTCTGATCTGCGTCAGCCTGAAGAAACATTACAGTTGATCATAAAACATTCTTGTATGTGTTCAAAATGTCAGTCATAACAACTAGAGATCACTGTCGGCTGTAACTGCCAGCTGGCATCAAACACTACACAGACTGAAGTGTAAGCAAAGTTTTATCAAGAGACAAAATCATATACATTCTTTTTGTTTAAACTCACAATTGCAACTAACTGCAACTCTGATCACAGAGGAGGAGGCAGTTGGTGTTCCTTAAGTTTTTTTTTTTGTTTTATGGATATAATTTGCTTGTCTTTGCAATCAGTGGAGAGCAAGTGTTTGCATTGCAGTGCCAGTATCAGAGAAGAGTTTTAACTCCACGTAACTTCAGTTTTGTTCCATAATTATTCTGTATTTACCCTGTAGTAAATACAAAACAATATGGTTTTGCAAAACAATATGCTTACTGTATGGCTACATTTCAACTGAAACTTGTCAATAATGTCACATTTAGATGTTCTCATCAGTCTGTTTCTTATTTCAGCACTATCTGACAGCCAGTCTAACTTCCTCCTGAATGGCAACTTTGTGGTGGCCATGTTCAAAAGGGAAATCACCTTTAAGGGAGCTGTCATTGAGTACAGTGGCTCAGACACAAAAGTAGAGCGTATCAACTGCACCGACCGTATCGATGGAGAGCTCATTCTGCAGGTGCTGACATTTTGATTTTTATATAGTCACTTTGTGACATGTGTTTAATCCCTCAGTCTGACGAGATAATGTTTCTCTGTGGCTATGGTTGTTGCTGCAGGTTCTGTGTGTGGGAAACCTTTACAACCCAGATGTGCGTTACTCCTTTAACATACCCATTGAGGAGAACAGGGAGCGGTTTGTGTGGGATCCCTCAGGCTCCTGGCTTGAGTGCAATCGTATCTGTCAGGGTAAGGTTTTGGCCAACCTTCCAAAGCTTTTCACACAATGAGTGATGAGTATTGGCTCATTGATATCTCATAAATGCCAATAATTGTCCATGTGGATAAATTTTATTTGAACAACGGTCCGACAGGCAAATCTTTCAGAGCATCTCAGTGCATTCACATCATACAGGTTTTAAAACACATGAATCTTGCATCTTTTAAAAACAAATTTCAAACATATCTTAACCTTTTTTTCAGACTCCACTTCATCAAACTATTCAATCATTTTCATCCTAGTCTGGCCCTTAACTGATGCCTGACTCACACGGCAAAATGTTAAAATTGTCTGTTGATTCTCAAAACCGGTGAGACCCCACACGACGATATAAAACCATAAATATAACAGATTTGGGTCCACAGTGTTTGGTTTACAGTCACATGGCAAAAGACAACACAAATTTTACACAGGAGCATTCAGTTTATTTATTTATTTCCATTATTTAACCAGGCAAGTCCCGTTGAGATCTCAGGCAACCTATTGTACATGTTTTTAGGGGTGGGGAAAACGGGAGTATCCGGAGAAAACCCACGCAAGCACGAGGAGAACATGCAAACCCCGCACAGAAAGACCCCAAGTCCGAACCGGGGATCGAACCCATGACCTTCATGCTGTGAGGCATCGGTGCTAACCACTGAGCCGTTGTGCCGCCATTTGGGGAAATATTGCAGAATCTCTCGAGAACAAACTTGAATTAAGAGTAAAAAAACATGGCAAACAAGGAAGAAGCAATGGTGATAGTTTGTGAGCTAGTTTGTGACATCGACATTTATTAGATTGTGTTGTGAGCCATGGCATTTGTTTTGTCTTCTGTATTTTGGATTAACCTCGGCGTTTCAGTCACCTCACTTTCTGATTGGCTACACGTCACATTCAACAGACTGTGAGTGTTTTTGTCCTCGGGGGAACACCACACACTGGGATATTGGGTCAAGACAATCTAACATGTTGAATATCTCTGAGTTGAGATTGGAGTGTTCCCAACATCCTTCCAGGCCAACTAGATGACACTTAACACACCACACACAACAGGACTGTCTCATAAGATTATCTTTAAAGCCATTACAATAATCAGGGAGTCTGTAAGATACTCAGAAGGGTAAAATCAGGTCAAAAATTTGCACAATTATCTTGTTGTGTGAACCAGGCTTAAGGGCCTCAAACTTCTGTTTAGAAACCAGGTAGAGTGCAAAGTGGGCTCCTGCAAGGTGACTTTTTTGCATTGAATTTTGGGACTGTATTTCAGAAAATTTGTCAGACTTGAGGAAATGTAATATTGGAACAAGTGACAGGAAGACCAGACATAATCTAAGGTCAGCCTTCCTTTTCATCTTGTGTCTAGGGGAGCGAAGACGCAAGGCAGTATGTGTTCGTGAGAGTGACCACCTTGAAGTATCGGACCAACGATGTGAACATTTACCTCGTCCCGTTGCTGTTACTGAGCCCTGCAACGCTGACTGTGAAGTCAGGTGGGAATTGTTGTGCAAAGATGTACAATTATGCCAACAAAACAAACGCTTGCACACTTTCAAACTATCTTCTCTAACAGGTGGCACGTTGCTGGAAAAAGTGAATGTTCGGCTAAGTGTGGCCCCGGCTACCATAGCCTGGATGTTCAGTGTATGAAGTACAGCCTGATAAAGAGACAGAGTGAGCGGATGGAGACCAGTGCCTGCTCAGACATCGCCAAACCTCAAACCAGAGAACCATGCCATGGAGATTGTCTGCTCAAGAGCTGGCAGTACGGTGCCTGGTCACAGGTACTTCCAGCAGAAATACACAAAGGAAACCAGACAGAATTCCTTTGTGCTTACTGTACAAACACCTGAAGATAATTATTTTTGATTATTTGGAAAATACAAAACTCGTGAGTAATTGCATTAATTGAGTGTTTCCGAATGCATGAGGATATTGTGTATGTTTTGGACAGTGCTCTAAGTCGTGTGGGCGTGGGAGTCGGAGCAGAGAGTCTTACTGCATGAACAATCTGGGCCGGCGCCTGGTGGACAGAGACTGCAGTGAGTACCAGAGGGTGGTAACTGAGACCTGCAACGAGCAACCCTGTCCAAAGTGGAGCGTTAGTGAGTGGAGCGAGGTGGGCCCTTACATACACACACACACACACACACACACACACACAC
>NW_013953240.1:67306-83533 GCF_001266775.1 Austrofundulus limnaeus
TTTTATTTCCTTTAGTTGAAAGGGTTTCTAACATTTTATCAATTCCTATAGACATATACAGTACATAAAATGACCGTTAAAGTAGAAATGTGCGCAATCTTTTTTCGAAATGTGGTATGTGACAAAAATGTTTTCTCTGTTTCTTCCTATTCTTTGTACATCCATCAGTGCCTGGTGACTTGTGGGAAAGGAATGAGGCACAGGCAGGTGTCTTGCAGCACAGGGGACGGGGAGGAAAAGCTGAGCGAACATTTCTGTGATCCGTCCAATAAGCCTACTGCTGTAGCGAGCTGCGAGCTCCCGAGCTGCGCATCCTGGCAGGTTGGCGTCTGGGGAGTGGTGAGTTTTGTATACACACTTCTGTACAGACATGAGACATACACTTATTAAATAAATGTAATTCAGTTTAGATTGACAGAACTCAGGAGGTACATTTAAAATTAAACCCTTGTTTTTTTGCAGAGTGAGCAAATTAATTGCATTTGAGCTAGGCCAAGGACATTGACATAAATCTGGTGCTCAGTTTGTGTTTTGTTAGACTGATATATTTCTGGTTTGTGTGTGTGTATTCCATCCATTAACTTATAGCCACTGTGCAAGGTGTGGGGTACACCTGGAACAGATCTCAAGTCCTTCACAGGTACACATATGGACAACTGCTCACTCACACTGAGGGGAAATGTATAGTTACTAAATAGCCTGGCATAATTTAGGTCTGTTAAAAAAACCTGGAGAAAACCCACACATGTACAGAGAGAAAGATCAGCCAGACAGAATGCTGTTGCAAATAAAACCCTAGAGGACATATCATTCAAAATCCATTTTTTAGCTGTTAAATCTATTTTTTGTGTACTTGAAGTTTCTAGGCATGCCAAATTATTTGAATTATGTGTCTCTCTCTGTGGTGTGTAGATATCTTTATATTCTGTTTGAGTCGTTTTTTCATCTCGTTCAGTTTTCTCTATACTCTATGACATGTTCTGAACTATTAAGTCACAGTATTTGCTGTGGAACAGACATATAAGGTCTGGACTTACCAACTACAGTTTTGTTGTTTTCATTCTCATCGTGCTCTGGGTCAGACTCTGGTTCCAACATGTAAGGTTGGATGGAAAAGTCTTCAACTGTTGACATCTTTTAATTAATTTGTAAAATAAAAACGTTTCTGTGCCACTACACAATTGTATCTCTGCTATTGTACAACAATGGCAGAACAGGGTGAATGATCATTGGGTGAGACCTGGAGAGTGGAGGGTTGTGAAGCACTACATTTGGATTTAAACAGACCGTACCAAAACAAGGTGCTTTCTAAGTCAATTCAGAACAGGAGTGAGAGAGGGGCTTGTGGAGCTACAACAATGCAGAATTCAGACCAAAGTGTTGTAGTCCCACAACTGAGAATGTTTTAATTATGAAAAGGAAAGATTTAAAAACATGATATGTCCCCTTTTAAATGATTTAGGACCAGAAATGTCCTCTACTTGGATTTTGTCATGGTCTGTTCGACTCACAGGATGCACGAGGTCCAGACAATTATGAGTTCAAATAACATACTTTCATAAACAGCAGTCTGAATAGAAATGGAGAACTTGGAGCCGCAGCAAAAACAAACAGTGAGGAGGGAAAAAAGTGAGGAAGAGGCTCCTAAACCTTTGAGCAAGCAGTTAATCATGATCTTCAGATTCAGGCTACTCCCCGCACCCTATGGTCCACGATCTAAACCCTCTGACCCCAAAAAACGTGAAAAGTACTGCCATAGACTCCCAGACCCAGCAACAATTAACTGGACAGTAAAAAAAACATGGTGCAACAACCGACATCTAGAAAAGTAAAGATAGCAGGAGCGAGGCTGGAGAGTCTCCTCAGGCCTCCCTTGCTCCTTAGGTTGGCAAAGCTTGTACCTTTTTAACCCCTGCCAGCCAATCGACTGCAAAGAGAGGACATCAGTTGGTCAGAGACTCGCCCCAGATCCAGATTCACTGACAAGTGACAGGTGGTTCTGCTAACTGTGCCACCCTGCAGTCCTGTCTGTACTGATACACAGACAAGTGCCAAAGGAGAGCACTTTTTGTGACTGCAGCAGCTGTTTCCTCCACGGTACTTTGACTTTACCCTCATATCCTATTAGACTAAACCTGACCCATAGCTCTCACATATAAAACACACAATTACACACAAATTGGATCACACCTCTCCTCTGCAGTCAAGTTTTCCTCATTTTTCTCAGTGGATTTAGCACTGGTGTGCTTAGGCAGAAAATTAGTGAAACATGTATGAGTGAATGTCCTTGGCCATTCATGGTATATAGTTGATCCTTGTGGTGCTTGTTCCTTTAGAAGTGAACTAGTGATATTTTCAGAGCTGGGGGATATCAGCTCCCATCATTGCTTGTGTAATTACAATTTGCTGCTCAAATAAACTGATCCTGGCACTTCCTCCGATCCCGTGGTGTGCCTAATCGTGACCTGATGGCTTTGTATATGAAATAACAGTTGGGTAAAAGGTTGAGTTTAGGCTGTGGTTGAAATCACATGTCCGTGTGTACAAGTCAAAAAGACCCAACTCTTCTGAGGCCCTGTTGAAGATGTCGACCTCGAAAGACAGATGGAGTTTGAGAAAGCTTGTGGTTAGCTGGGCATCTTTATTTCTTTTCCTTGTGTTCATGTGTATATTGTGTATATTTGTGTTTCAGTGCACAGTGACCTGTGGTCATGGCTACCAGATGAGAGCTGTGAGGTGTGTGTTGGGGGATTATGGCGACACAGTTGATGACAGAGAGTGCAATGCTGCAACAAGGCCCAGAGACAGTCAGGTAAAAAACAAAACTGTAGAAAAAATGATTTTGGGATTCATTGATATTGAGTACAGAAAGCCAATTTATCATTGGTGGAAATGAAAATAATTTGTTTGGAACAGTGTATTTCACAAAATATGCATATGTTAATTATTTATTTTGTTGCAACAAGCTAAAACCTCTTGACACGATCAGTAATTTATTTCCCTGCTTGCAAAAATAAAAATAAAAAAAAAACCTTCAAATCATCTTGAAGCCTTTATTTAGACTGAATTCAGCCCAGATAGAAAATATTAAATAATAAAATTCTGGGTAAGTCTTGTTTGTTTAATTCATTCCAGAGCATCGCTTGATCCAAAACTCTGCCAAACACAAAGATTTCAAGTGAAAGATGACATTGTGTCGTGACTAAAATCCAGGAAGCATGGCGCCTTCTCTGGCGCAAAGACTGGATACAGTCAAAATTTACAAAATGTAAAAATCCTCCCAGTCTGAAAGATTAAGCCAGTATAAAAGTGCTGTATAGCTACAGATAACATAATGTTGGGCTTAGAAAAACAGATTGTTGTACTCACTGGAAGAGGTCAAGCAAGTACAGCGCTGAAACAGGTTAAATTGAAACAGATGATAAAGTGTGATTTTAAGTGAAAAAATAACTAGTAGGACTTTTACCTAATTGTAAGATGGTAATAAGTATAAATGTGCTTATATATGCTTAAATTTATTATTTTGTCAAAGACGCATATTTTAAATCCGTGTGAACAAGCGCTCATAAAAAGTGTTTTTCAGAAATGATCTGTTTCGCTCAGACACAGACTTTTAAAAGACATAGTAAAGAAATGTCTTAAATTATTATTTTTTATTTTTTTCCTCAGGGCTTCAGTCAACACTGAAATTAATATTTATTGGTGATCTTTTATCAAATCTTGTTTTTGGCATGATCTTGGTAAAGACCAGCATTAAATATGAATACTACAAGGTTTGTTTAGTCAAAAGAAACAACAACAACAAGTGTCAAAATCTGTAATTTGATTTTTGTTTTCAATTAATTCTTGCCAAGGTTTTCTTTATTGATCCTTTAGATTAAAATAAAGACATTTTTGTGGTACAGCCACATTAATCTGTAATATCCATCTCCACCGTAGAACTGATTTACATTTTGACGTGTTTTCTGTAGGAGTGCGAGATGCCAGCGTGTTCGTGGCCGTCTCAAATCACTCCTCGTCCTGACAACTCTGTGCAGCTCGTAACTCAGTGGAGATACGGCTCCTGGACTGCGGTAAGAACGTTTATTGTGTTTGATGTTTTTTTTTGGACCTTGTTCCAAACTATTCAAGAGTTAGACAAAATGTGGTTTGTGTTGAAGTAAAACAAATGGATGTACTGTGCTTTTTTATTGTTTTGTGTGCGTCTTGCTCGAGGGTAACTATTCTGCTGCACAATGCAATCAGAATAAATAAGAATGATAATGGGGCATTTTTATGTGCATGTGTTTGTTTTCAATAGAATCCAACCACATTGAAGTAAAGACAGGGCTCCTGCATGTGTACTATACATAATATATGTAAAGTTTTTTAGATTTATTTAGATTGAATGTACTGTTCTATTTTCCTTTTTTATTGCCTCTGATGCATCTTCAAACACGAGACACATCATTGCAGGCTTCAGTGTCTGCCGAGAGGTCCCTCACCTCCCTGATAATTTGCAGTGATACTAATTTAAAGTGAAAACCTTATTTAAACTGAAAACAATTCTGTAGTTTTTTACATTTAACCTTGTTTGTCAATGGGAAAGTTGATTTGAGCTCATATTGCTGTACACACACCCACACGTGCACATTCTAGTACAGCTATCTTTATGGGGACACTAGATTGACTTCCATTCATTTCTACAGCTCAACCCTGACCCTTAACCTCACAGGGACATACTGGACCCTAAATCTAACCTAAACTCAATTCACACCTTAAGGCTGAGTCACACTACAAGATTTTAAAACAGTCGGCCGATTTTCAAAGACTGACAGAGCCCACATATGAGGATAAAAAATCCTGGATATACCAGGTTTGATCCTACAGTGTGTGGTGTACAGCCACATGGCAAGAGACAACACACCACACATGAAAAGATATTTCATCCATGAACATTCAGATGTCAGATTTTAAATCACGCGAGACTTCCTGAAATCTCGCGAGAATTCAGATGTCTGAGGAAAAATCTCGCGTGACCTCCAGAGAGACATGAGTTCAGAGTAAATAACATTTGTGACGAGGAAGAAACAATGTTGATCGTTTGTGGACTATTTTTACCAGAGGAAAAACAATTCTATAGGACTTTTAACATCCAGCAGACTTTCTGTGGAGTCATGACAGGTTTTTTTCTTCAGTATTTTGGAATCCCCTCTGTGTTTATGTCACCTTGCTTTCTGATTGGCTACACGTCTCATTCACAGGCTGAGAGCTCGGTTGAACACAACACACAGTGTGATATCGGGCCAAAAAATCAAACATGTTGAATATCCCCGATTTGAGGTCGGAGTGGTCCTGACATCCTTCCGAGCCGACTAGATCACTCTTAACTCAACATCCACAGCAGGAATATCTGCTATGATTATCTTTAGAGCCATCACGATAATCTGAACTTCCTTAAGATTGTCGGAAGGGCAAAAATCGGCATGATTTTCTTGTAGTGTGACACTGGCCTTAGTCCTAAACGTAACCCCCAACTCACTAAGACTAGGTACTTCTTTCTGGTGTTCCCTCTTCAGAGGTCACCACAGCAAGTCATCCTCCTTCATCCCACTTTGTCTTCTATACTTTCTGTCCTCGCTCCAATCATCACCATGTCCCATCTAACTGCATTCATACATGTACCTCCTTTTTGCCCCTTTCCCTTTATTGTTTTCTGGGCAGCTGCGTCTCTAACATCCATCTACCATTATACCTACAGTCTTTCCTCTGGACATGTCCAAACTATCTTGGTCTAGCGCCTTTAACATTATCTTTCAGTTGTTCACCCTGTGCTGTACCTCTGGTGATCTCATTCCTAAACATATCCACCCATGTCCCTCCCAAGGAGATCCTCAACATCTTCAGCTCTGCCACTTCCAGTTCTTTCTCCTGTCGTTTTTCTATGCCACTGTCTCCAAACCATACAGTATAATTTAGCTGATCTCACTACTTGCTTATAAACCTTTCCATTGATCTTTTATTTATTTATTTATTTTTTATTTGATCCAATAGCTTTACTTCCTTTCACTGTGGTGACTGTTGCCCATGTCCTTGCAGTTACTTATTGAGGGGCAGGGTACACCCTAGACAGGGAGTCTTTTGTAGACTGCCAGTCACACCTGAAACTTTTCTCCATCCCGCCTGGACTCTCTTCTTCATCCCTTTACTTCACTCCCCATTTTCCTGGACAGTTGACCTTAAGCACTTGAAGTCCTGCACCTTTGTGTCCTCTGCTCTTTCAAAGCACAGGAACATATTTTTGTTATGATTGGCTTGGTTGGATAGAACTTCAGGATGCAGGACTTAGTGGTGGTGGTGGCAAAAAGGTTTATTAAAGCAAAAACCAAAGGCTGGCGTGGCAGCAAACAAGATACAAAGACTCTTGGGCATAGCATGAGACAATACCAACAGTAAACAAAGATCTGACACAGACTGAAGACAGAGAACAGGATATAAAAGGGAACTAATGAGCAGAAACGAGAAACACCTGGGAGAAAAACATGAGGAATGGGTGAGAGTGGGCGGGGCTGGAACAAAGACAGGCAGGAGGGGGTAAACAGAGAGGGACAAGACAGAAAACCAGACTAGAACCAAAATAACACAAGAACCCAGAAAAAACATAACAATTTTAGCTTTCAGCTTCCATGTTTTTAAGTGTTTATAATCTGTTCAGTGACCTGATAACTTTTTATTTATTTGGGTCCTGGTAAAATGTGTAGTTGATGAAAATCAACATTTTAAGGTGCTAGACTTCTTTTCTTTTACTTT
The DNA here is from genome assembly GCF_001266775.1 of Austrofundulus limnaeus. Classification (NCBI taxonomy): domain Eukaryota; kingdom Metazoa; phylum Chordata; class Actinopteri; order Cyprinodontiformes; family Rivulidae; genus Austrofundulus; species Austrofundulus limnaeus. The sequence goes on from NW_013953240.1 coordinate 74,096, forward strand.
GGTGGCAGTACGTATTAAATCACAATATATTAAGTATTATTATGGTGTCAATTTTTGCTTAAAAAATCAATGCCAGCTGAAAGTTTTAAAGTGTTCCTAAAATTAAGCTTTTTTACATTTTTAAACAAGTTTGGTTTAGACACAATTACACCATAAAAAGGTGTGCCATAATTATGATGTGGGCCTGTTTTTTTACATGTTAAAGAAGCAAAAACCAAGCAGTTCAAGATTGTTTTTATCTGCTTGTTGACCAGTGCTCAGTATCCTGTGGCAAGGGGAAGCGGGCGCGTTATGTCAGCTGCAGAGATGCACAGGGAGGTGTGGCTGATGAATCATACTGTGTCCACCTGCCACGCCCCCCTGAGTTCTCCACCTGCTTCAGCCCCTGTGGCCAGTGGCATCCCAGAGAGTGGTCTGCTGTAAGTTCAACATTTATATCCTGTGACTCATGATAATCATGTGCTTCGTTTTACTGAAAAAGGTGCTGCTGTTATGTTTGGATTTTTGCTCTCATCAAAAAGTTTTGATGTTATGTTAAAGAACCACTGCTGTATTACAATGAATATGTACTTTTATAGTCCATAAAATCCAAACAAACTCCTTTGAGAGAGAGAGAGAGAAAAACGTCTGAGTCCATTTTTTTTAAATTTGCCACATTAAAGTTGATTTCTCCTCTTGTTGTCAGTTTAAAATTCACGAGGCTCAAGATAATGAAACAATCCATGGGAACAATTATTAGCAGCTCCACTCTGCTAACATTGGCCAGATTTTAGAACCTGGAAAACATCTGACAAAAATCTTATTTGGAAAAAAACAAAGCAAAAACTTCCAAGTAAAATAGGACAAGCAACACAAGCCTGATAGTCCAACTAACAGATGTTGAACACATATTAAGCTGTTGTGTTAAACTGCACAATCGAAGGGTTTAGTGATTTAAGGCAACCAATAAAATTGTGAAAGATACTTTTATTCAGACAAGCCCTTGCAAAATTAATCACAACCTTGCAAAACTAATGAGCTTAACTTTTTTAAGTTGTTAGTTAATTAAAGTAAAAAAAAAATCTCTGCGTACTTTATTTCTTCCTTTCTGTTGTTCTGTTTGTAACATGTTGGTTGTCTTTTCTCTGCCTCAGTGTTCAGTGACATGTGGTGTTGGAAGAACAACCAGACAGGTGACTTGTTCTAACTACCACCACCCAGTGGACCCATCTTTCTGCGACCCAGATGAGAGGCCCGCCACAGAACAGGAGTGTACTACATTGCCCTGCCCTTCTGTTTATAATCGGCAGCACATTTATGAACAGCCATACGAATATCCTCAGGATCCCAGACGTCACCCCGGGCACAGCAGCTGGAATGTCCCTTCAGCAGACAACCAGTGGAGGACCGGACCCTGGGGCTCGGTATGTTCAGCATACGAAATGTGTTTTAGGAAACAGCAGCAAACATTTTTGTTTGTTGGAAGAAAAACTTTGGTAAAAACATGTGGCAACAAATTGCAGTACTTTATTCTGGCATCCTACAAACATTTTTAAATCATTTAGCAGAGATTGGATGTGCTAACCTACATTTACCATAGATAGTATGAATGTGTTGTTGAGATGGGCTGTGCGTGCATGAATCTGTGTGTAAACACATTCTTGCAAGCACATTAACTTGGAGGGTGATGTATGACATGTTTTTATTTCCCAGCGCAGACGGCCATACATGGAATAAAACAAGTATATGTGCAGCACACTGTATGATCTGATGTATGTGTTAACATTCATGCTGGTTTGTGAAAAACAACAACAACAAATGGAATCCAGGTTACCACAAAGTGTAGTCTGATTTCTTTAGATGAAATTTGAACAGTTATAATTATTCAGGCTTCAAATACAAACACGACACTGTTGTTTGTCACTAATACATGGTTTTAGTAATCTACCACTGTGTAGATGTGTGGCAACCTTAATCCTAATTTAGAATAGTTTGAAACCAAAAACAGTTCAAGGCATCTGTTGGGATTTTTAGCCATAATTGCATTGGCACTCTTAAAGTTGAATTTGAACATTCTAAATTAATTTATACATTTTTGAGGATGTATATACTGTACATCCCCAAAACAGTTTGGCAGAAAAGAAAAAAACTGCCTCGTTAAACCAACTTTTGCAGCAGAAACTATTGATTTGATCTAGAGTTCCCATAAAAGAAAGTGCAAATGCACATCCACGTAACAGTTCAGCCTGTTGGAACAAGCATCACAGGGAAAATAATTTGAGATGTGAGGAGAACCATGGAACAACTGTAATGGTGTCCAGTGAATTGCCATATTTGCAACTCCAGTGGAAACACACCAGGAGCTTTTTTTGTATTACATATTTGTGTGCCACCCTCTGATAGCATGTTGTAGATGATTCTCAACTAGAACCACCATCTCTGTCCACTTCTAGAGTATAAATTAGAATGGATTTCAGCAGCATCCCTTTTGAAATGTTTTTCTTTTGATTAAGTTGATGTGAGAAGCTATTTTATACACATTTCTAATAAAAGAGAAAGCAGTGATTTGTAGACTTGTAGCTTCCTGCCACAATATATCAATTATTCCCTCCTGCACAGAGTTAAGTGTAACTTAACAGGAAAAAAAAAACAACTGCTCACGTTCATGTTGTACTGTCCTCCCACACATATATAGGACTGAATGTTCTCTCTCCCATCAACAGAGGGGATGCATCACTGTAATTGGATGCAGAGTTTTCCAGCAACCATTGTCAAGGCTGTGTTGTTCAGCATTCTGTGCAATTCACCAACTTCCCTGTCTTTGAATGATAATTATGAGCAAAGCAGCTGGGTTTGATCATGTGAAGATCACTGCTTGAAAAACTCAGAATAATGCTATATTTGTTGTTGGTCTAATGAAAACAAATCTGACATTAAATTTACTTAAGAAAATCTTAATACTTAGCATCCATGTCAACTTATAAGGATTGTATGTATTTTAAACAGATTTCCCCCCAGGCATAGAGAAATCTCACAGATTTGTTTAAAAAAACAACTCAGCTTAGTTAAAGTTAAATAACTATCTCCCAATCCACTCTGCAAGAAATAAGTTCCACAAGCTTCCCCATGGCAGACAGTATATTTGATGTGTTTGTGTGTGTGTCCCCATATCGCATGTGAATATAATACAGATAATTCAGATTTCTGAGGCTTGAGATGAAGGTAAAAGTCTGAAGGGGTTGGCATGTATGACTTAGTTTATACACTGACTGACCAAATGACTTTTGTCTGATCAAATACTGTGTGTGCTCTCCAGTGTTCCAGTAGCTGTGCCGGAGGTTTTCAGAGGCGAGTGGTGGTCTGTCAGGATGCCGATGGGCGCAGCAACAGTTACTGTGATGAAAGGGTCAAACCTGCAGAATCCAAAAGCTGCGATTCTGGTCCCTGTCCTCTGTGGAACTATGGCATCTGGGGAGAGGTGAGGTTCTACTTTGAGTGAGAACTACTCAACTTTAATATTTGTAGCTTTCATCTCAGTTTCCACACACCTATTATTTTGAACTTTCTTCATGTTGTTTCTGTGCAATCTAGTTTTTTGCATGCAGCAATAACAGGGGGAGCAAAAACAGTACTTGGAAAACCCCCCATCTGTTTATTTGTCTGTCTTGTGAGCTGGATAATGAAAAATAAGTAAAGTACCAACTTTCATTTTGGTGTGTGGTTGCATCTAGGTGTATAATGTTCCTATTGAAAACTGGGTTGCCAAATCGAAATCAAAGGTAGCTGCCACCATGTGTGTCTTCAGACTTGTGAGCTGGAAAACTTGAAAGATAAGTGAGCTACCAGTTTTCATTTTGGTGTGTGGCTGCATCGACATGTGAGAAAGCTCCATTAGGTTGCCACTTCAAAATCCAAGATGGCCACCACCATTCTTGTATTTATGTAAACTGGCCACCTCAGTTATTTGAGAAAACTATGCTTTCTCAGATGGTAAGGTAGCCAAAGAATAATCTATTCCATGTAGTGACAAAACCCACTTCTGTGTTTGGCGATGAGTCTGACTTTGGTGGATTTGGGAAGAATGCTACATCTCTGATAATAATACAGGGCTGAGCTAGTCCCCTCATCTCCAGTGATGGACCATCTCAATGCTTCAGCTTTTTGAGACATTTTAGACAATGTTATTTGTTTCTATTTCATGGCAACACTTTGAGAAAGGCCCTTTTTTATTCCTACATGACTGTACTTCACTGCACAAAGCAAGGCCTTTAAAAATATGATATTTTTGGGTTCATTGCGGAAGGACTTGCCTGGACTGCACAGAGTGCTGGCCTCAACCCTATCAAGTACGTTTGAGACTGAACTGGAAAACATTGATCGTGAACCAGAGCATCTAACATCAGTGCATGACCTCGTAAATGCTCAACAGGAAGAATGGGAACAAATTCCCACAGGAACACTCTAAAATATTATGGCAAACCTTTCGAGAAGAATGGAAACTGGTATAACTGCTTAATGTGAAGCAGCTCCATATTAAAGGATACTGTTTTTTATTTAAAATGATTAATGGTCAGGTGTTTCCCAAAACTTTTTGTAACCTTTTGCTTAAGACTAAGGTTCAGTAGCACACTGTTCTTGTTACATTTTGACAGAGAAAACATCAATATGTTAAAAGTTAGTGAATTAGCTTTAGCTTTTACTAATTTCTATTCATTTTAACGAAGAAATTTACGTAAAGGTTTAGTTGTTATTGTAGCTAATACTTTTGTTAGCTGTGCCCACCACTGACCAAAAGCAATTAGAACATTTCTGTTAAAATTGTTTGTTGTATCCATCAGTGCACCCAGACTTGTGGTGGAGGGAGGAGGACACGCTTGGTGGTCTGTCAGAGGCCCAACGGACAAAGGCTCAACGACTACAACTGTGACATCCTGGACAAGCCACCAGACATGGAGCAGTGCAATCTGCAGCCCTGTCCCGGCTCCGCATCCTGGCATCGCCGACCCTGGAAGCCGGTACGATAGTGCTAATTTTCTTTCATCACGTACCTTCCTCGACTGCGTCACTGTGAATTCATGGGTATTACGAAATTACATGTGTACCGAGTTTAAGTCTGAAACCATGAGAGATTTAGAATTAAATGCTGAGTATCAAGCACCACTGCTGATTAGCCAGATTTGGCCCACCCAGATAGGCCTTTTCGTGGCATGGTGCTGATTAGGAAAAAAAAGGACAAAACACACAAAACAATGGTACTCCACCCAGAGGGACATTAAAAACATATGGAGCCGATTTTCAGACATGGCTTCAAATTAACACCTATAAATCAGGACAGTGCTGTCCTGGAGGCATATCTCTGGGAAATATTTATTTCTTACATAAGGTGCTAAGAAAACAATTTTTGCTGTCATTGCTGTTTTCACCCTGCATCTACATTACACAAGTGTATATTTGTGTATAAGAGTTAATATGATCTTTATTGAACAGCTACAAAAGCCTGTCAGTGTATTTTGTATGTATCATTGTACAGAATTGGTGTTATTGTTCATGTTTTTTGTGTTTTTGTTACTGAAAAAATTATTTTTCCTACTGCTGCTCTTAGTCAAACTTCTCATATCTCCCAATAAGCAAATACAGTTTATACAGAGGAAAACAGTTTTATTACCCTGTGCTTTATTCCTGCTTCTGATTGTGTTTAAGTTTAATTTAGAGTCGCTTCATTCTTTGTAACGTCATTTTTAAACTATCTTCATCACGATTAAAACAAAACAAAAGATAGATAAAAACTGAAATAAGAAATGTTAACAAATGTTTGAGATTTTATTATATTAAGGTACATTAAGAAGCTAATTTAAAAAAATGTGAATTTTAGGAGCTTTTTTATTAGTATGAAATTGCCTGGTATTTGTTTCTGTTAATATTACATGGGACAAAGATATATATAGGAAATTATTATGTGCCTCACTAATTGTTTTGATGAACATGCAGAAGGATGAAATGAAATCAAACTAATATTAATTCATCCATAATAAGTCTTTAAACAAACCCCTGAGCATAGAAACACTCAGACCTAAAATACACAAAACACTGTATTTTGCTCTACTCAGCAGTATAAACTCATTTTAATTTAAAAAAGATTTTAGGAACTTAATGAATAAAAAAGTGAAAATTGTGAGTACACTAACATTGGATTCTGTAGAAAAGAATTTCCATACATCACTTTAGAGCTATCCACATGGCAAAACGTGTCTGACCCAGTCTGGCCCACACAAGGCACCAACACTCGGCCCAGATACCGCAAAGAATGACAGCCATTTGCTGGCCCAGATGTGGTATGCCAGAAGTGGTCCATGCATAGGCCAGCATCACATAAACCAAACCATAACTGGGCCATTTTTGGCACACCATCTTAAAAACAGTGCCATCATTGCCAGACCTGGCCTACATCCAGTTGACAAACCACTTGGGATGCCAGCTGTATCGGTCTGACACCAGATCTGGCCCACATCTGTCTGCTATGTGGGGTCTTACCTGCTTTTTGAATGTTTCCTCAACTTTGTTATTGGTTCCATTGTAAAAAAAAGACTGTTGGATCTGGAATGATCATCTACTATCATAGCTCTAAAGTGAGCAACCTAAAGTGGTACCTCTCTGGGCTTTAACTGTTGTAGAGTATTTGGCATTTCAAAATTGTGAGAAAGTTGTCAAAAAGAAGACACATTTTCAGTTGCATTCTCACTGAATTTTGATTGTTTTGCAACCATGGCCAAATTTTGTTTGCACAGCTCGCAGAACTGTACTCCAAGCTCTGCCTCTTTGTTGCCTATATTCACCGACCTTGGCTTGCCTTTTTTTACTCACCTTGGCAGCCTCCCTTACATTTTTGAAATGACGATAGCAGCAGCCAACTGTTTTTACCACTTTCACGTGTTTCCTGTTCTTTTCAAGATGACATTATTCTTAAATCATCAATTTTTAACATTGTTAAACTGATTCACAATCATTCATGTTTGCATTGTGATGCATCAAGGAATATTTTAACCCCCACCCCCAACATACACACAACATGTATTTTCTAATGCCGTTCTATACCTTTTTGATCTGTTAAGGTTCTTCTTTTTTAACAGTCTAAACTATCGAGCACAACCCATGCTTAATGTTAAATGTCAAAAAGACAAATAGCACAAAATTAAAATTTACCTGAAATCTTAGAGGTGCTAGAAGTAAACTTAGTTTTATTTTTCCAAATAAAACTTGGTAAGAGTTGCATCATATTTAAGGCTTAAATCAAAAGTGTTGAATTTACTATATGTTGTAGAGTTCAGTGCAGCTAGTTGAATATAAACCGCAGCAAATCAACCAACCAACAAACAAACATAAACACATAGATACCTCTGTTTTATCCAGTCAGCCTGAGTTGATGCTGATCTGTTTTCTACAGTCAGGTTTATTTTTTTTCTGAAGGATTTAAAAAAAAAAAAAAAACGTATTTATTTGTTTACTGCTTATTAATAATTGCTGCAGTCTTGTTGTTTTTGTCCCAGTTCAGACTGATGCAGTGCTTGACTTGAATACTTTGTCATTGTAAGCATATGCTACTTGATCGGTTCTGGTGTGTGCCTTCGGTTTTTACGGTCATGTGACTTCAACCAATCATTGTTTACCTGGAATCAAATTGTGTTAAGCGGTTAAATTAAACTGCAGAACATTTGCCAAATACTGTTTGCTTAAATGATGCAATGTATGGGTCAGGCTTTGTTTTGTTCAATTTTATTTTGTCTGTTGAAACATTCACAAAAAAAATCATTAATCTCAAATAACGTCATGAGATTTCTAAAGGACAGTGGGATTAAAAGAACATCAAATCATGACACTTATTTCAGCTGAAGTGTTGCTCTTGGCTCTGAGTTTGTGCTTGGATCTTCCCAGAAAGAATGTCTGCAGTTTCCCTTTTAGTGACTTTGCTTCTCTCTGTGTGTGTGCATGTGTGTGTGTGTGAGTTCTTACCTTTTTAGAACCGTTTCTAGTATACACGCCTAGCTTGTCTAGACCAGTAGTCCTTATGGGGACGAAAGACTGGTCCTTATAGGGTAGAATAACATTTTTGGGTTGGGGGGGTTAGGTCCAAGGTTTGAGATGAGTTTAGGCTAGGTTTAAGGGTAGGTGTGCACAGAGGGGGTGCAGGGGTGTCTAGTGTAAGGGGTCATGGTTAGGCTAAAGAAACAACTGGAAATAAATGGGAGTTTATGAACGGTCCTAATAAGGATAGAAATACAAACCTGTGTGTGTGTGTGTGTGTGTGTGACTGCAGACCTCCACTACAACCTGGACTCCTTCACAAATGCAGTTTCTCTCCCACTTTCTCCTTTGTTTTATATGCTGCAAAGTTGCACCAACCCAGAGGAGCAACTCTGCCTTATTTTATCTCTAATAATTGTATGGTTCATTTTGCTATTTATTTTATTCACATGCAGATTATGCAGTATGTTGAAGAAGTTTTTTATTATTATTGTAAAGAATATTAAAGAAACATAAGTAAGATTTGTGTTGTTTATATTTCATCTAAAAACACAATACCCTTTGTGCGTTGAATGATGTTAACTGCTTTGTACTCAAAATGAAGACAGGTGCTGAAGGGATAGTTCAGATCTTTTAACATGGAGCTCTGTGGTAAAGATACAAGCAATTATTTTTTAAAATGTGTTGAAGATAGCTCTTTGAAGAGCCTCAGTTTAGAGAAATAGAGTTTAATTCTGACCAGACTGATGAGCTAACAGCTAGTTCAGACAGCGCAGAGAAACAAATGAATTGCTGTCATCCTAAAACTGCTACAATGTCAATAATATTTATAGCAGTTTATGCAAATACAATTTCATTACACCGTTACAAATTTTGCATTTGATCTTGGACCAAAATCTGGAAGTAGGAGCCACAACAGAAGCATCTTCCCCTCCAGACAGGTTCCACACAAGTTTCAATTCCTGTTTAATCATTTTTGATTCCCACTGTTTCTACGTTGTTCTACTTCTTAGTTTGTTTCAGCCTTAAAAGAAATATCATTGAACACCATGATTGTGTGACTTGTGTCTTTAGGGTGCAGATTCTGGTTTCAACATGGCAGCTTTCATAAATCAGGTCCTGCTGGCTTTGCTGAACTGTGTAAATGATTCAAATCAGCATTTGTTTGAACCACTCTTAGCCAGTCACAATCCCCTTTGCTTACATGTCTTTAAACCTACCAACCCCACAAGAAATGAAAGAACAGTAAGACACAGTACAATGCAAAATTCTGCAATACATTTTATTTTACTGACAGAGTAAGAAAGTTTTTCTTAGCAACAGCAATATTCGTACACAGACACGCTTGTAACATGAGCAAGACTCCACTGATGACCTTCTGTGGTAGAAATAATACTTTATGTTTAAGCAAGTAATTCATGACATCCTTTAATGACCTAG
>NW_013953240.1:83543-97559 GCF_001266775.1 Austrofundulus limnaeus
TCCATTGACCTTGTATCAAATCTTGCTAAGATGACATTATGGTGTTTGTTAAAATATATATGAGGCCTCTCGAGACACAGGGAAAAAACAGGGTAGTACAGAGTTCAAAAGCAGTGTGGAGAGACTGACAGAGAGAAGCAGAGGCACAGAGACAGGCCAGGTTCTCTGTGTTTCCTGTTGTTGCAATAAAACTCAGCTGATCATCTCACGGAGTACCTTCATTCTTGGACCACGTATTTCTGTCTCTGTTGTTAAATAAATATTGCCATAACACCTTCCATAGCATCTAAAGTATCACACAAACCATGGTCTACTGAAGTGTTAAAACACCTCAGACTTTTTCCTTTAAACTGTTTATTTTATGCTCTTTTAAAAGAAAACTGACACAGAAATGTATTTGGCCATTTATTTACTAAAGCAAAATATGATATTAATTAATTTTAGCAATTAGCTGTTGGGGAAAAACTCACTGTTGAGTAAAAAAAACTTAGATTCTAATGTGCATTATTTAAATTACAGGACTCAGTTTTGAATACATTATAGCACAGTTTTTAAAAGCTTCATCATAAATTATAAATTCACTTAATTAAACCTACATTTACCTATGAATTAGTTATACTGAAACTGTTTTAGCCATTTTGTCGACCCAAAACTTAGATATTTCTCATGTTTTTTTAGGAACTGGACAAGCCAAATTGCAATACTGCTTTTTTATTTCATGTAAAGGTAACTTCATTAACTTTGTTTATTCTGAACAAAAGGTATCATAAAAAACAGTTTATGTGCCCTCAGCAGTAGTCATTTCAGTTTTGAGCAAATTAATGTAATGCTGGATATTTTATAATAAAAAAACGAATACATACAGTATTTTGCATCTTTCATACATTCAGTAGATTTTTAACGGTGTCTTAATTTGTTTATTAAAGCTACAAATAATATTAATTGTAAGCTAATTACCCAAACCCCCTTCTTCAATAATTATCTTTGCTATTATTTTTTTTCAGCATTTGGCTATGCTAGTACAAATGAACCAAACATAGGGATGATAAAAAGTAATCTGCCTACAGTATTTTTACAACCTGACAATAATCATCAGCAGATTTCCTAATAAATGGTATAGATTTTAATGTGAACATTTGGCTTTTTAAACATTTAGCCAGCCCTACAAAGGAACAGATAAAGCTTTTGTTCTGTTTCAATGAGGGATTTTTTTTTCAAAACAGCCACCCAGTTCTTCTTTAGCTTCCAATGGAGGCCTTGTAATATTTCACTCTTCATCATAATCATATTCATTTTTATATGACTTGGTATTATGTCAATAAATTCTGCTTGTTGTTTTTGAAAATAACAAGAAGACACAAAGCAATTATCATGTTTATTGCACAAATTATGGACTGTAAACATGGTTCAAGAAAAAAAAAAAGATAATAAATATTCAGAATATTACTGACTTATTATATTTATCCTAAAAGTCATGTCATTAATAAATAATATGGCTGTTTCATAGATCATCAACCAAGGCACCATTTCAGTAATTCATTCCTTTTTGTTGCTAAAAAATTAAAATAAAAAAACAACAATTCCTTGGCAAGTTTGGATGGAAACATCTGCAAAAACAAAAATAGTGTTTCACATCAATTCCATCAACATACTTTGTTCTGCGAGCACTGAGCAAGGAAATATTCCCAACCTGTCACCTTAGGGTCATTTAGTGGTGACATCAAGCTTCTAGCTCCTCATCTTCATTCCATATGTTAGCTGAAGGGAGGCTATTGAATTAGTGGATGAAGCGCTCTTCCCAGTGCCCACAACCATGGTTTTGACTTAAACATAATGTTGGTAGATAATGTTTCAGTTTGGCCTTTGGGAGAAAGCAAAACAGTACTGCTGACCACAAATTATTGCAAACCATGAAGACGTGGGAGGCAGAAAACCAGATGCTGTAAGATGTTATCTGTAGAGTCAAAGTATCAGAGTCACAGTGTTTCCTTTACCACTGGGATGGAAGTATTGTTCAGTACAAACTGATAGCAAATATGTTGTAATACTTTACTTGTTGTACACCATAACATTTTTTTTACATTTGCAAAAACATTCATGTAAGAATTAGTGAAGAAATGCCAGTTAGGAGGGTCTTTCTGAAGCACATTTGGAAAAGAACTGAGAGAAGAGTTTTACTGTTGTGAGGGTGAACGTTGGTCTGAGGGTGATCAGGAACAGATGCGCTGAGACAAATTGAGAGGAGACAGACCTCTGAAGTCTTGAAGTGTTTAGTTTGGGGTATCCCAGGCCCGCTGACTGACAGAGGCCATGACCTTGCTTCAGCTCATGTATAAAGTGCTTTACTCCAACAAACTAAACCTTGCTGGGAGGAGATCGGATAGGGTTAAAGGAGTTTCTAACACCTGTTCTCCTACTTTAGTAGAGACAGAGGCAGTGTTCAAGTTCAAGTCAGCTAACAGGGTATACGACACGAACACAGTTGCTGTGTGATGTCCAGGTGTCAGGGTGTTTTCCATCATAGGGTTAACTGTACTCTGCTCTCATACATACTGTTTGACTGCTCATGCTGCACTTTTCTGTCAGACTTAGTTACCTGTCAGGTTTCGACTTGCTCACCGTCAAAGTCAATATGACCACTGGTTCACAGATGTGAGGAAACTCTTCGCTTTCAAACAGTACCTGATGCACAGTTTGTCAAAGTTAGTGCTTTTAAGCCCCACGGGATATCTGCAGGTCTGATTTCTACACATTAGTTGTGATGAGTCAAAACTAGTCTCACATCAGTGTTTCAGCAACCTTAAACAACTAACTTACAGTAAGCCTTGAGTAAATCCTCTTTTAAAGCAGTATTGGTCACTATTCAGCTTTTCAGAGTTTTTCTTTCAACAGAGGCCACTACAGTATTTTATTCTTTCAATCAAGTAATAGACATTTTTCAAATTCACATTCATTTGATTACTAAGCCACATTGCCATATGAATTATTCAGGATATCATAAGTCTCTTGAACTTCAGGGATGAACCAGATGTTTGTTAAACACTTAAACAACTTTGCAAATGATCTATTCAGTAAGATCTTTTGGCACTTTCTTACCAGAAACCTGGAAATAGTACACTTTTTCTTTCAGTTTTTGCAGCTAAATCTATCAAAAAGACCAAAATAGCAGAATCTGACATTAAATAGTATTTAGCACTAACATGTCGATTCCCAAAGAGCTGAAGATCAGATGAAGGGTGATGCAGGCGATTTTTTTACCTGATATTTTCATCACGTTCCTTTTTTAAGCACAAACTGCACAATATTTACTGTGAATTGCCAAGTATTTGGTGATATGATACATGTGACACAGAGGTCATGATACGTATGATATATTGCAATATATTGTGATATTGTCAGCACAGCGATATACTGTATTATGATATATTGCCATGTTTTTCCCAAAAAATATATTTCCTACTTCATCCATGTTTTTAATGGTTAGGCCAAATATTCCATTACATAATTTGATAATATATTTTTGGCAGCTTTTAGATTTATAACATTAGTTTATTATAAAACAAAATATGGTCATCCACCAAACTAACAACAGTCATTTCAATGCTCTCAGTGTTTCATCTGGTCATCATTGCATTTGGCCACTGCAGTACCTCGATGACCCCCTTCAGCTCAAGGGTCCAGACAAATATCTGCCTGCCGTATTGTGATGGCACTGATTGCAGGCTGCAGTTGGATGAAAGAGCATCATGGGACACTTCAATTTAGCCTAAAATATGGGACATTCCAGCTAAAATGGAATACTTGGCAACCCTACCTCAGCTTTGAAAGCAGTGGGTGTCTGTCTAATCTGCTCAGGTTCAGCCATTGGTACTTAGTGCTAATGTTTACTCACAATGCTAACACTTGAGCGAGCATTATATTCTCTGGCTTATCAGGTGTGGAGGAGCCAAATAGTTGGCTGACTGCTGCCAACTAGTGGTCTGTGGCTAAAATACAACACATACTGTAAATGAACCACAGAGCCTGAGTTAAAAATCCATACAGTGCTTTAGAGAATCGATACAGTATTGGGAAGTGAAATATTGTGATATTTTGGTGTATCTGTGTTTTCTTACAACCCTAACAATATACTGTTAAGGTCATCTATAAGGATTTGACTGAAAATAAGTAAAAAAAAATCAGGCATGGCTAAAAGAAGAGCTTTTACAAAACCCTTTATAAAGCCAGAAGAACTTTTGATCAAAACCACCTCAAAAGATAGAACTTCTTACCTCTATAAAGTGCTGAACCCTGCATTTTCACGTATCAGGATTTATTAGGATTTGTTAACTTGGTTGATAATAGGCAGAAAAAGGTTTAACAGAGAAACAAGGTGAGATAATAATAATTTATTTTCTGAAAAGAGAAAGAATGTGAAAAGCATAATGTAGATGAGATGTGGAAGCTGCCAATCTGCTCACGAAAGCCTAAACAACTCCATGTCATTTTGATTAAACACTCAAATTCCGACTGTTCCTTTCCTCGAAATGCGAGGTCAAGACCATCCACTTCTCTGAGCTTTTCCACACTCCCCTCAAGCTGCTTTGGCTGTCTGTTATGATGGATTATAAAAGCATCTGTGTAACATTTAGCAGGAAGAAGGTATTAGAATTTGATGCTATTGCTTTCTTACTGTGCAGCTTGTTTGCCATGTTTGCTCCTTATTGAAGAATTAGCTCTATTCTGCTGTTTCTATGCTTATCCTTTCCATAACCCTCCAACAATAACTCATGTGGTGGTAATTTAGTCATTGTTTAAGTTAAACATGGTCATAGAAAAAGTCATGTTCTGTGGAATGTTGAGCTAGATGAAAAAAATAAAAACTCGGCTGTTAAGTCAATTTATTTTCACGTGTACTTACCTTTCCTGAGTGATGTAGACCTAAAAAAGAAAAAAAAAATGCGCTGAAGAATGTGTATACACCCTGTCAGCCAGCTGTTTATTTAAAATCTTCATGAATGGCAGGGTGTACTTAAGCGAGGCGCACGCCGTGTGCAATTGAGCTCTTGCCAAGACTTGGAGCTGTGAAATAATGCAGAGACAGAGACAGGAAGCAATTTTCACATCATCCATTTCAGCTGCATTAATGAGGTGGGAAAATCAGCTTTGCACATCAGGAATTCATCACTGTACTGAGTTTTACTAATCTAAAGTATACCTACAGATGCATTTGTTGGATTTTACTGTGTGTGGTTCATCTGATGTCTGAAAGATCCATCACTCCTGACATTCCTCTGCTCCACGATGCCGCTCTTACCAGCTGTTCCCGTATTGATAACACATGTTGACTTGACTTCTGTCCTTGGAGAATGTTCTGCAGAGCAAAACCATGAACAAAAGAAGTGACATATTTCATAGTCTTTCATCTTTACACCAGAGAACACGCAGAAACTGATGAAGCGATAACAAAATAACAGATGCAATCTTTAAGTGCTTTTTGTTCGTAAAATTTGCTGTATGGAAAGTTCGCTTAGAGATATTGTATCAAACTGTTTTGACAAAATGCAGGCCAGAATATAATTCTACACTTTGAAGTTTCCCCATGCTCTGGGTCCGAACTGGGCGCTTTGAAGAATTTGTGGCGCTACAGTTGCCATATGCTGAGTATTATCATCCAGTTGCAATGTGTGCATGCTGCAATGTGCTTGGAATTCAACAGTGGTCTTATATTTTAGCATGTATTTAAAATATATATTTATTTACTTTGATTTAGACCAGGTAGTCTTGTTGAGACCAGTAGTCTCATTTACAAAAAAAATACCTTTCCTTTTGCCCAAACCCACATAAAAATAAATAAATTACATAAAATATTTCTGCAACAATCCTAAAACATGTTGTTGGTTAAAAGAGAGAAGTAGATAATAAAATTGTAGAAAGGAACAGGTCCGAAATGATGATTTCTTCCTTTTTTTAAGATACAGTAATGTACCAGAGGGGTTAAAAGTGGGCAGATTTAGATTTTGCTGCAGTGTATTTCAGGAAGATGGATTAGAATAAGATCAGATTTTCCAAGTTATTTGTGAATTGAAGAAACCTTGAAAGAAATAAAACCTTGTAGTTTGTGATTATTCTGTCTTTAGAGCATTGTAGAATATATTAGTAGCTTTTCTTTCCATTTTAACACATAATGAAGAGGGATTGTTGTTCTGTAGATGTCACAGAAGGTGAGCTTGTGATTGAAGGGTTGCAGTCTAATCTGCATACATTTGGATGAGAAAGATGAAGCACCTACAACTGCCTCCACCATTTTTTGCCTCACTGAGAGCCCTTGAGCAAGGCCCTTAACCCTCCAGCTGCTCCCTGAGTGCCTTAGATGGCAGCTCTTAGCTCCACATGTTTGGTGGTAAAAATGTAGAGAATTAATTTTTCCATTAGGAATTCATAAAGGTAAATATTATTGAGTATTTAAATAAACATAATAAAAAACACAGATTTTAAATCTGCTTGTGTTGTTCCCAAATATAAAATATGAAGCTTTTTAAAAATAAAATTGAATTCCATTTCACGGTTTCTATTATTTTCTTGTGTCTTAGGAAACAAAACACAAATGAGTAATTTGAAAAGTTTTTTTCTACATCTGTTTTTTGTTGTATTTACTTTAAATCTTATAAGCTTGCAGCACACCTTGTGTCCTGTTTTTAGTGTATGTTGTGGCAACGTTACAGCGCCACCCACAGGCCTGGGTCATGTACTACAGGGTTTTGGGCGCTTTTGGTGTTTTGTGTGGCTGAAGACATTTCTAGAGACTGTCCTTTTTTGCTTAGGAGATTTTTTCAAAACAATAAGTCAAATGATTGTTTTTTTGTTTTTTCTTTTTTTGTTTGTTTTTTTGTGGAAAAGGTCTACGTCAGTACTTGCCACGCACTTAGATGGAGTTATATGAGTCCCATGGTGCCACAGCATATAGTAAATATTAAATGGACTGGACATACATAACGCCTTTCTATCCAACCAGGATATTCAAAGCTCTTTAAACAACAATCTGTGTCCTCATTTACTCATTTACACAGCACTCTACTATGTCTTACTTCAAACCTAATCTAGATAAATAATCAGTGCTTTAAATTACTTTCATGCACTGATGGGACACTAGCCTGGCCCTTGCCTTCCTACGCAGCTCCGCTCAATTCTAGTTTCCCTTCACTGCTCCGTCTGGGACTTCTCCAATTGACAAGGATTTCGCTGGCAGATTTTTAGCCGGGCCAATCAGAGAACAGAAGTCAATTTTCTGCGCAGTGTCTCTTGTAGTTTATTTTACCTGGGCCAATCAGCAAACAGAAGGCGGAGTTTTGAACAACGTCGATTTTCTGCACAGTGTCTGCTAGTTAGTTTAGCATACGGCAGTGGAGGAAGTGAATGAAGCCAGTCTGTGTTGATAAGGCTTCCAAATTAAAATAAATTTGTCTGACAAAGCAGCAGCTCTCATTTACAGTCGTCTCGTTCAGCTCGGTATATTTCTCCTCTCAGTAGGGTTGTTTACAGCGCACGTGATTTCTGGTTAGCTTCTTAGCTTAGCCTCCATTACAGCAACAACACACGCATGCTTCAGCAGAGGCCACGCCTCCTGGAAGAATCACTTCTCTACGCATCAAGTCCAGACCCTTGTATGAAGCAAAGTGAAGGACAGGGTCTTGTTTTCACCAGGCTAATGGGACACATGTCAAAGTGGGAATTCAGTGTCTTGCTCAAGGACACTTCCACATGTGACTGAATAGTGGTGAAGTCAAATCGCCAACTTTGTGATTGAGGACGAATACCTTAACAACTCAGACAAAGCTACCCACAAAGAAATATCAAAAGTTGATTTCAGACATTTACTAGTTGGACCAAATCAAGTGGTTAGCTCTTTTTGTACATGCAGGTTGTGACTCAATTCAGGGATTCTAGACCATGCAGATTGTGACCCACATAGATCACACCTTTCACAGTCCGGGTAGGTTGCATAAAACGGCTGTGAAGTGAGATAGTCTAGTCTTTGGATGATGTATGTTTGCATGATTTTGCACTACCTCCTTATTTTAGTGATTCATTTTATATCACATACCTTCAGACTTGAAATGCATTGGAAGCTTTATTCATACGTTTTCACAGGAGGTATAGCTATACATAATTGTATCATTAAAAATGTTATGCGTAGAGACATAAACAAAATTAATAATTTGGGTTTAGTTCCAGTATCAGAACTTGCAATTCCGTTTTATTGAACATCTCCTTGCAGCAAAAATTTCCTCAGCTAACATACATTTAAAAACAACTTGTTCAACCATTGATGAGTTTCCAAATTCCCCCGTCTTCGTTTTCCTGTTTGCTTTGGGCAGTGAATCACAGGATACCAATGGCTGCACAGGCTACTCAGATGCAGCTTACATTTTCAGGGTTTTGTGGGCTACATTTGTTGACCACGTAAGAAGGAGTCTATGAAATGGGACAGCCTACGGTGAGGTGCAGTGACATCATTGGCCAACAAATGCACACTACCTAGGCTGCAACCATTGAACTGAGCTGCAGACTTATACATTTTGTTTTTGATAAGCTGCAATTTTCCAGTTCTTTAAATTTCAGTGTATTTGATGAATGATTTGTTTTAATTAGTCCATCTGAGCTTACGTAAGTAATGCCATGAGTGGGGTTGACTCGACGTTGTTTTGTCTCATTCCTGTACAAGGACATGTACACAAAAAGGTGTCTGAATATTCAGTCAGAATTCATTTATTTTAATTTTTGGCTAATTCTGAAGTACAGAAAAAAAACACAAACAAATCTTTTAAGCACTCGTTCTTTTCCCATTGTGAACCTATTCAGTAAAAAATAATTATGAGCTGCCTGATTAAAACATGTTTTTACAAATGATATAAACCATGTTTCTCAGTATGCATGTCGTTCTTCTTAGAGAGAGAAGAAAAATCAATCAAGTCGTTTTACTTGGCTGGTTTTCAGATGCCAAAACTTAAAGCAGCTGAGTCATTCCATTTTAACACAATCCTACATTATGCCCAGATGAACCCTATGGGATTATACCAGATTAAACCTGGATAATCATGTGAAATTAATGGCTGCAGCGACATGGGAGGGCAAATCTGTCTCGACAGAGTTTAATTTCCCGTGTGAACCTTTTGATTTACGCGGTTAGCTTTAGGTATTTTTCCCCACCATTTGGGTTTGAGTGGCCCTGATAATTCTCCCTCATATTTCTGACTCTCCTCAGAGCCACACGTTTTACAAATCCAACATTGCATAAACAGTCGTAATAAATGCTACTTTTTACCAAAGAGTCAGTTATAAAGTTTCGGTTGTGACACATTTGTTTTAAAAACTAACACATAAAATGCGCAGGCACACTTGCAGTGTTAAATGAAATGTTTGTACCTGTAAAGCGGCCCCAGCAGCTGTGGATCGGTAAAGCGGAGGTCTCCGGGTCCTTGCCCTTGTCTTGCTCTCAGAGATGAAGCTCCCCTCTGGTCCCACGGGTTGTGCCATCTCTCTGTTCTCTCTGTTACCAGCTCTGATGAACTAATGGTTGACAGATGAGGTTAGCAGGAGGAGCATGTCTCCATTGAATGTATTTTTTAAAATCTTTCCCACCATTAAACTGCAGGCACAGTTCAGCTGGGGGAAACGCAGCCCATATTGCAGTGATTTTCTTTTTTTCCTCCCTTTTTTTCTCTCTCTTTTTTCTTCTTTACAACATTGAGGTGGGGCTTTTCCCTCCACCCTTTTCTCACTTGTAGCCACCAGCCCACACCCCACCCTCCAACATGTTGGCCCGTCTCTTCTCTGCTCTGAAGTGGAAGGAGTTTTGTTATCATTTCTCAGTGAGCGTGCAGCGGGTATCTGCCGGTCACTCGAGCTTTGTTTTCGGCTTTGATGTCCTCCGTCAGCTGAGCCAGCCCCTGTGTTTAAAATGCCTCGGTAATTACAAAGTGTTTGATGTATGGTGTGTGTGTGTGTGTGTGTGTGTGTGTGTGTGTGTGTGTGTGNTCTACTTTGCACCGTACATTGTTTGGATTTTCTGATTTGTGTGTGTGTGTGTGTGTGTGTGTGTGTGTGTGTGTGTGTGTGTGTGTGTGTGTGTAGTGTTACCCACTGCCCGCACCAACAAGGAAAAGGCACTCTGTTTGAAGAGATTCTCAAACCTTTTAACTTCTAAAATGCCAAAGGAAAAGCACAAGTCATCTAAAAGAAATGGTAAAACCTTCACACAGAAGGTCATCGTCTTTGCTACGATCAGCACATAAAGGAAATTTAATCATGTGCTTGGTCTTATGCAATTTCCTGAGATCATAATTAAAGCACAATGCATCATTATATTCTTTATCTGGGCTGGAAAACATGCAAAGACAAAATTTACCCCTCGTCATCTGCTCGATCTGATTCAAGCTCTCCCATTTTGGACCATCTTTGGACCGCGGAGCAGAAATAGGCACCCTAATTGCTGAATGGCCTCATGGGGGACAGAGAATAATTTCATCAGCCGTCTCAGGCCTATTTCAGAGCTGTCATTGGGTGTCTGGTTCTCATTTATTAGACTTTCTTCTCTGTCGAGCCAAAGCTGAAATACTTCTCGGTACCTTATTAATGCCAGATGATTGTGTCACAGTGTGTCAGTGTGTCCTCCCTTCTCCTCACCTTGGCTACTGTCAGTCACGGCAGCCTCTAACCCTTGCTGCCCCTGGGTCAAAATGACCCACAAGGTCTTCATTTTAAAAAGGTCATTTCGACCCAAGGGCATCAGAAAGGTTAGGTTAATTCCTGGGTTGACAGGCTACATAGTTTTCTGCATTTGATCAGAATGTGACTTATTCAACAAAGGCTTTTAATAAAATCTGTTTTGGCTTTGTAGTTAAGTGTAATGTAATGTGTTTTGTTGGCCATGACAGATGGCTTGTTTTTCCTATCTACATTATTAAAAAAGTTTGCACCAAATAGAAAACTGCATGGTATGTAGATAGGATTTCTTATTAAGTTTCATGTCATGATAAACAAAAACGTAAACATTTTTCTTTGAAGACCAGCAGTCTGGGTGCAGCAAAATTGTAACTCTCTCTTCTTCCGCTTATCTGGAGTCGGGCTGCAGATGCAACAGGTCCAAGAGAGAAATCCAAACACTTGCCCCCCCCCCCCCAGCGACACTTTCCAGCTTGTCCTGAGGAAGCCTGAGGTGTTCCCGTGCCAGAGAGTAAACATAGACCCTCCAGGGAGTCCAGGGTATTCTAGCCTGGTAAAAATCAGACCCTCATCCTTCACTTTGCTTCATACGCGGGTCTGGATTCGCGGCTATAGAGAAGCAATTCTTGCTGGAGGTGTTGCCTCTGCTGAAGTTTAAAATGATTGAACTGGTTGGCCACAACGTGTGTCTCCGTGAAGGAGGCTAAGCTAATAAGCTAACCAGAAATCGCGTGCCCTGTAAACAACCCTAGAGGAGAGAAGTACCGAGCCGAACGAGACGACTGTTTATGAGAGCTGCTGCTTTGTCAGACAAATTTAATTTAATTTGGATACCTCATCAACACGGACTGGCTTCATTCACTTCTTCCACTGTCATTGCTAAACTAACTAGCAGACACTGAGCTGAAAATTGACGTTGTTTAAAACTCTGCCTTCTGTTTGCTGATTGGCCCAGGTAAAATAAGCAACAAGAGACACTGCACACAAAGTCGACGTTCTGTTCTCTGATAGGCCCGGATGAAAATTCTCCCGACGAAATCCTTGTCTATGGGAGAAATCCCAGATGGAGCAGTGAAGGGAAAATAGAATTGAGCGGAACTGCATAGGAAGGCAAGGGCCAGGGTATGGGTATTCCCCTGGGCCTCCTACCAGTGGGACATGCCTGGAACACCTCTTAAAGGAGGTGTCCAGGAGACATCATGTTCAGATGCTCAAACCTCAACATACTCCTTTCAGTGTGGAGGAACAGCAGCTCTACTCTGAGTTCCCCCTGGATGACAGGCAGACACATGCAGTCTTGAGAAAAGTCCACTTTTTTCCCAGTTCAAGGGTTTTTATGTATCAAATTAAAATTTAAATGATCTCATTTTCAGTGTACAAAAACACAACAGTTTCCACCAAAAACTGTGCATCCCAATGATTCAGCTACTCACACAACCCCCTTTGGCAAAAACATCTTGAAGTGCTCATTATCTGTCTGACTTGATTAGTCTTTCACATCATTGTGGAGAGAATTTGGCCCACTCTTCTTTACAACATGGCTTAATGTCATTGAAATTAGCAGACATTTGTTTCTGTGCAGCTCTCTATGTCTCATTGCTTCATTTCAGTCAGGCTGATGGATTATTACTGGACCCTTGTTGCATGATTAATTTCATTTTCAGCCATTCTGTTGTACATTTGCCGCTGTTTTAAACTATTGTCCTACTATGGGTCAAACTGTAGTGGTCAAGCTGATGGCTTTAGTGCTTTGGTTTACAGGGGAGTTCATGGTCGACACAACGACTGCAAGGTGCCCAAACCAGCAGCCCTCCACCTCCATGCTTGACATGTGGCATGAGGTGTTTGTGTTGATTTGTGTTTTCTCCAAACATGGTGCTGGTCATTATGGACAAACTTGAGTGTTTACTTTGGTCTCATTGCTTTAAAGAGCATTGTTCCAATTCATAGACAACTTTTCAAAGTAAAATTGTGCTTTCACATTTTCTTTCTATTGAGAAAAGAGACTTTTTTGCAGCTCTATCAACTGAGTAATTCCACAGTCTTTTTCTAATTGCCAGGTCAAGAACTTTAACCTTTAAACTGCTAACTGAGGCCTGAAGAGGCTGTGAAGAAGCTTTTGGGAATTTAGCAATTTCCATGAACATTTTACAATCTGTCCTTGTGGTGAGTTTGCTCAGAACTTCACTGTTGGGGATTTTGGCAACTATTCTAAAAGTTTCCCACTTGTTTGTTTTAGACACTTGTGGTTAGATTTGAATAGTTTTTTGACCAGATATTTTTAATATGTCCTGTTATGTAAAACCATAGAACAAAAAGCATGGACTTCCTTTTTTAAACATGACTGTACATATTTTAATATTTGAAGTGCTCTCTTTTTCTTTTTTCTTTCTTTTTTTGTCTTACCCACAAAAAAACAAACAAAAAATTCTTCTTCCTTTTTCCCCCCAGTGTTCAGTGAGCTGTGGTCGCGGCACCAAGCAGCGGGACATTGCCTGTGTTTCGCAGAACCAAACCAAACTTGAGGAGACCCACTGTGGTCATCTGCCTCGGCCGCGATCGCAGAAGACATGCCGGGTTCGAGGATGCCCCACGTGGAAAGCCAACAGGTGGCAGGAGGTATGTTTGTTCTTCCTGGTGTTCCATCTGGCTTTGATAGTAACTGTCACCGACCGTGGCCTAACAGCAGAGACATGAGCACAAACAAAACTAAAAAAGCCTCTCAGAGGTTGCAGATGTGGGACATGCACAGACTGCATACGTCTAATCACTGCTCAGTTTATCCGTACTCAAGAGTTATGTGACGTTTCCTGTAAACTAAGCACTCCAGGCTGCATTTGCCAAACTGTTTACACAGTGTGCTTGACATTTTTATTTAACGCTCATAATGTTCAAACAAAATGTTAGAAGGGAAGGTAAGGCTCCTCTTTTTGTCAGACCACACACTGACATGCGTTCTGTCATATAAGCTATCAGTGAAATGTTATTAACACTGAGATCCAGACGTGCAGCTGATCCATCAAAGTCAGGTTTCTGAACTGTCTTGTACTTTGAACTTTGACAGAACAAGGTCTCTTCACACCAGGGTTTATTCCAACATCATCAGAATGTAGAACTCTCCTTGTCTTTGTTTGATATATGTTTTAGCTTCCAGTATCCAAAATTGCTAAAGATGGACCCAAAGGTTCAAGAGAAACCACCCATCTGCCTTCTACTAAAGGATTCCTGCCACTCCCCAAACTTTGGAGTGCACCCCCTCCCCCCTCACTTTTTCTCCCTTTGGCGTCTGGAAGCAATCATCCACCCCCACCC
>NW_013953240.1:97659-100542 GCF_001266775.1 Austrofundulus limnaeus
CCTCAAACATCCCACCAGCAACCATGAAATCCTTAGTTTGAGTGAAACGACATGTTTTATATCTTAATATTCAGGCATGTGACATTTTGAAACCTCAGCACCCTGTGTTGGAGGTACCCCCACAGCCCCACAGGTCATTCAGCCGAGTCGGGCAGGTGGTGTGCAATGAGCAGCACTTCAATAAAATAAAAATAAAAAGCTAACAACCAAGCATTCCTTAAAAAAATTGCATGTTGTCTGCTGTCTTCTGTGTTGAACCTCTAAATATGGTGAGAAGTAACAGAGATAAAGCGTTTTGGTTGATAATACAAGTCCCATGACCACTTTGCACTCAGAGTAAATTTTTGGCTCAGTCTCTGAAAAACTAAATGAGTTATAATCCTTTATGTATTGATTACCTGTGGTGTCCACCTTGAATTTGGTTGACTCCAACAACTAATCAGTTGTAGCTGTACATCCAACAAGTATGTTCTGAGATCTAGTGGGTCATGAAATGTTTTGCTAACAGACAAACAAGACTGACTCCAACATTTAATTCCACCATTTTTAAGAAAAATCTCACACTCTGTGTACTGCTCCAAATATGGATAACAGTCAGGATCTACCTCCCCAAATTTTAACTTAGTGAGTTCATTTATACATAAAACATGACAGAATTTAGCTGAATTATGAGTAAAGATGACAAACCATCCGTTTATACTGTTATTATTTTATTATGAAACACAGAAAGGTTAATTTAACCATTTCTAAAATGATGAAAGACATCCAGCAAATGTTGCCAACAAAAAGAAGAAACAGACATGCATACTAATGCCTGATATAAAAGTACTATTAGGACAATGGGCCTCAAACAGCTGGGTTTTCCTAGAACTGCAGAATTGTTTGGCCTTTAGGCCAGATATCCCTCCAGAAAATAAAGAAAACCTTTGTAATTTTGCATAACTGACTTTTAAAGTCCGGACCTGCTGACTCGGTACAGTTACGAAATCGCGAAGAGGTTCCCACATTTGGTATTTAAAAACTTAGCTCAAGATGTACAGAAATTTGTGTTTGATGGATTATTGCTTTGTTATCACAATGCTTCTTGACAATAAATCTTGTATCAAACACCTGACTGACAGTACCTGGCAGTACCAGAAGCTCAAAACAAGTGTTAATAGCAACAACAAAATAAGCTGTTTGACAGAAATTTGGCTACATTTTCATGTGCGCAACCCACATCCTCAGCTCTGCTACTCATCCCAAAAAATGCTTGTTCCTTACAAATGTGGCACCATTTAAAAGAAGAAACTAACAGGCCTTCCAATGGCGTTTGTTTGTTTGAAATGGATCGCCATTTGTCCTCACCCAGGTGAGGACTACTCTTACTGGGGTCCAGTATAAATAAATAAATAAATAAAAGATCAAAACAAACATATCTGAAAGTTCCTGGAAATTTGATTCAGCCATATCATTCACAGAATGCCAGACTGACAAGGATTTGACATGGGTCTTTGAGGTTAGAAACAAAGAGATGAACTGGATTAGCTCAAACCTCACAGAAAGCCTCCTCGGTGTGGAGGTTCAAAGAACATCAAACAGATGTTTGAGATGGACCTTATGTGATCGCAGATATACGCGTTGAACAGGAACCCTGAATAAATCAGCAGATCTTCACACACAGACTAAGTCAGGGAAGCTTTGAGAGACAGAACAATAGCCTTCTCCTCATATGAGTGAACACTGAGTTTTTGCACAGGAAAAGGTGCCGTTTGTTGATGTTTATCTGGATTTTATGATGGATAATGTTCAGTATATTTAAATGAAACTGTGTTAGACAGATCTCAGTTAGCTTTGTAGTACATTTAAATTTAAAATGCCAATAAAATCTTGTATTATATCCTTATTGCTAAGTTTTGTATTGTAGCAGACACATCACAACCATTATCATGTTTCCTGTTATTGTTTATTTAGTGTTCGTCCACTTGTGGGACTGGAGTTCGGAACAGAGACGTTTACTGCAGGTTGAAAGGCACCGGACGAGTCCGAGAGGATCTGTGTGACCCACACATGCGTCCTCCTACCGTCCAACCGTGCCTCACTGCAGAATGCACACACTACAGCTGGGTTGCTGGCAAATGGGAAGACGTGAGTGGAGTGATGAAGGTTGATGCTGTTCCTGCTATTTTATTTTGCTCTGACTCTGTGTGAAATGAATGTGTGGACATCTAATTGCGTAAAAATGTCTTCAATTAGCTGAAGTCTGCCTTGTTTCTTTCTCTGCCTCATTGAATAAATAATCTGAAAGTATACTTAAATCTATAAACCTACCTTTTTATATGAGATAATAATAGAGATAGTCATCTGTAAAATGAAAAATAATAAAAAAGCAGCAAACTTCAAAACACTAATGGACATTATTTCTTTAGACCTGCTGAATGAATACAACATTTATTCTGTCATGCAGTGTTTTTTTATCTCATAAATGCACCTCATGCATATTCATGATTTATTTATGTTTTCTGGCTCAGCTCTTTCTTTTTGTTTGATTTGTCCTCAAAATATCCTCAGACATATAATTAGGCACCATATCGAGTCAGCAGTGAGGCCTTCTATTAGATGACTTAAAATACTTTCTTGTAGCCCTGCTAAAACAAATTGGTGCCCACTGCCTCCTTGGCAGCACAGTTTTATCATCTCGAGTCCTAAGCTTTTGCTTGGTGTGCATTTTTAATTTCATGTAGCTATTTATGATTAGTAGGCCCTCATGAACATAAAAACAAACGTCTTTGAGCAGTTAAGAGTGTAAAATATAACTATATATTTCATTTAAAATTCAAAATAAAACCTATTATCAAGTCCATCTGAAAAAAGAACAACTACCAAAGCCCTCAATCTTGGGAT
>NW_013953240.1:100642-108070 GCF_001266775.1 Austrofundulus limnaeus
ATATATATATGTACATACTGTATATTGAGGAGAGGATTCTCCAACTCGTGTTTTGCTGTATTTGTCAAATAAGCTGTCTGTGACAACATACATTTCTTTAAATTCAGTTCTAGCTATAGCTTTTCTATAGTTATTCTGGGGGCGCCACTGTGTTGTCTAAGGATTTTACAGGCTGCTTTTCTAAAGTATGACTTTCAAATTAACATGAGAACTCATTTGTTTTGTTTTTTCCTGAGTAATGTCAGTGTAACTTTTTCTATACTCCAAATAAAATGTCTTTTTTTTTTAGAGAGGGCAGCACAACAGTTAAGTATTTTTAATAACATTGATAATTGGAAAGTATTTCATCTAACCTGAACATATTTTTTTTTTAAGCTTGTGTGCTTGTTTCTGCCAGATGTGGAACTATGAGTCTCAAAGATTGGTATCCTTTCTGTAAATGAAACAATAATCCCTCCCTGTTTTATTCGTAGTGTAATGCAACATGTGGAGGAGGCACGAGCAGCAGAAAAGTGAGCTGTTTAGGCCCAGGGATGACACCGGCCCAAGATGATTACTGTGAACCATCATCCAAACCTTCATCACTCCAACACTGTGAAGGAGCTCCCTGTCACTACATGTGGATAACAGGAGAATGGTCACAGGTAAGAATAAAAACACCTAGGGACAGTTTAGAGTTACCAAAAAAATGTGCATGTTTTTGGTCTGTGGGAGGAAACCAAAGTACCCGGAGAAAGTCCGTGCATGAGAGAACATGCAAACTCTACCCAGCAGAGCCGGGCAGAGATCACTAAAGGGGCAGGTGTTCAAAAATAAAAAAGGGCACATAGTACCAGATTCTAGGACAGTAATCTCACATAGCTACATTTACATTTTACATTTACATTTATGAGATTTACATTTCAATACACTATGATGTCTTACCAAATATTAAGCATTTATTGCAATCAGAATTTCTCTCTGTAACAGTTTGTGTGAAGTCTATTTTGTAATCAGTTACACTACAGCGAGTTTCACAGCAAACATATATGGCAGCAGAAGTATTACTCTAACCCTAACCCTACAGGGAACTGCTGGTACTCACAAATAACCATAAAATTATGCATAAATAATCATCCATCCATTGGTTTTATTTACCCTCTTGTTCTTTTTCGTGGTCACGGGGTCACTAGTACCAATCTCCAGTGGTTATTGTTCAAGAGGCTACACCCTGAACAGGTCACAGGTCCACCACATGGATGTCATCAATCATTTAATGCGAACTGATTATGATGTAAAGATTTTAAATAGCATTCAGGAAAACTGCTATGAAATTTACAGACTGGAAATGATGGTTTTGACCTCAGTCAGATTGTTGTCAGCTCATTATTTACTCAAACTGCAGTCGTTCGAAGAGCTATCTAGCACAACATGATATTAATTGTTTATAACTTTTCCACGTAGCTTCACTTGAAAAGGCCAACCAATTACTTTGTCTGAACGTGTGTGTTTTTGTTTGTTTCTCAGTGCTCTGCCAGCTGTGGTGTTGGCTATCAGCAGCGTATCGTCTCCTGCTCCCCGATGTCCTCCTCTTACACTGTTCAGCATTTCTACACTCAGTCCTCCTCTGTTGGCTCAAAGTGCCCTGAGCTGTCCCCTCCTGCCACCCAGCCATGCCTCCTCAGAGAGTGCACACACTCCACCTACTGGAAAGTTGGGCCATGGACCAAAGTAAGACATAAAACTCGCTTGTTTGATAGAAGAAAACCATGGAGTGCCAAGTGTAAAAAAAATGTTAAAACATGTCACTAACACATTTTCAATATTTAGCTCACATTCTGAATGTAAAACCTTTGTTAAAAGTAAATTCCTGATATTAAATATAGGTAAGTACCAAAAGTTAATTTAATGTTGAAAAATGCAGGATTCACTAAGCTACCTGTTTCAGCTGCATAACTCTTCATACAAGGCATCAGCTTAACCTAGTTGGAGTGTAACATGATTTATGTCAGTATTTCTCATCCAACCACAGTTACAGTAACTCACCGTATCCAAGGGGTAGCATATATCTGAATGGGTTATTATTTTTTGTAAACAATAACAAGCTTTTAAAAAAAATCGAAGAAAAAAAACGGTAGAAAGTACATACTATGTGCGAAAATGTGACGAGTTGAAGTAAAGTCATCTGAAAGTACATATAATCAAAGTTTCTACTTAAGTAATGTAAGAATTTTATTTTATTTTATGTTATTTTACAATTCTGCCAGCAGTTTGAAGTGCGGCTCGGACACAGGCCAAAACTGCAAGTTTAATGGCTTGTAGGTAAGTGTTAGCCGCGTTAGCCATGCTTACCACATTAGCCGCAATAGCCGTGTTAGCAGCAATAGCATATTTCAAGCTTTAGCGGTTGTTATTGTCTTAAGATGATGATGTCATATCAAAAGCCACTCACCAATGGCAAAGGCTGCATTCAATTCTGAAATTCCTATGTGTAAACCATAACATTTACGTTTAATATTTACATTAAATTCACACATTTAGATTTAGGATTTAACAGTTAGACAAAAACATTTAACATAAAAAATTTAACATTAGTAAAAATTAATAAATGACTATTTTTTTCCTAGGATTGTATATTTAGAAAGTGAGCTAAATAATGAAAATGTGTTGGTGACATTTTTTAAACATTTTGTTTTACACTTGGCACCCCATAGAAAACGCCTTCAGATTTTGTTGCTCGTACTAGCTAGTAGCACTTACTTATGGATATAATGTTTTTTTCTTTGCTGATATTTTTGCTTCTATGTGTGGAAAACTTTATGTATCAGTGTTCTCAGACGTGTGGGGCAGGCGTGATGTATCGCAAAGTGGAATGTGTAACCTCCAAAGACCAACCATCTACACTCTGTCGTTTGGAAGAAAGACCTGAATCTCAAGCTGCGTGTCAGGATCGACAATGTGAGCCTCTCGTCTTTTTTATTCTCCCTGGGTAAAGGGTTCGCTGTCAATTTTATGCCAAAGCAATTCAACCATTTTTTTCAACTTTTCTAATCCCATGCACATTGTTCAAACAGAAATCATTTAGTGTGGTGACATCAAATTGAGTGTGTTGTATACAACAACCATAGTCTGGTTGTGTTTATATTAGTTCAACCTTTTTGCTTTGGTGTTTTCAGTTTCATACATTAGCTGGAACAATAAGCTCCACCTAAAGCCTCTTGAGGTGATAATTCGGTGGAACAATAAACAGAAAGTGCAGCAGTTTTCTACAAATTATGATCCGGATGATCTGTCAGAATGTCTCGGAGGGTTTGTGCAGCTTTAATTGTGCAGGCCAAAGTTTCGCCCAGCCATGTTTCAAATGTTTCGGCACTGGCACACTGGGGTAATCACTTCCGACTTAGCTTCTGCCAAGTCAGGCCCAGGCAAAATTAAAATGATATGCTCGGGTGGCGTCCACTTCGGTGGTCAAGTATTCATTTTAATCGGCTAATCAGCATAACATGGGTTTTGAGGTGCCTTTGGGCTACAGAGGAGGCAACACAACAATTCTTGTTACGGAAAAAATGAGACAGATCAAAAACGTTTTCTAATGTAGTTGTTTTTATTATTAGGTTTCGCAATCTTTTGGATATTAGCTGCCAACAAATTTTCAAACACGTGCAGTGTGTCTCAGGACTTTTAAGGACTTATTTCTTGTTAACCAGAAATTGGACTAAAATCTCCTTTTCACACATCCTCTTCTAGGCCAGTTGTTTGCATCTTGCCGGGAGGTCCAGTTGAGGCAGGGCGTGAGGATGGATGGGGAATACTATCTGAAAGTCAAGTCTCGGATCCTACAGGTGTGTGTTCTGCCAGAGTTCTTCCTGAACACATCATGACTCCAGCAGATTACCTCATGCAGGGTCAACCTGTGGCATAGGCAGTGTAGGCAAATGCTAAGGGCACCTTCTATCTAGGGGCACTACAAATGAGAGATGATAAAAATATTGTGACTTTTTATCAGAGTACAGTTGATTTAGTCTATAGAATAGCCACATATTACTCAGGTGTATGATAGTAGTAGTAAAGTAATGTAATAACTTGTGTAAATAGAAAATAAAATAAGGATAATGGAAGTTTTAGTTCTGATTTCAGATAAAGTTCAGGTTAAAGTCTGGTTTCAGTGTTCTTCTTTCATAAAATACAGATTTTATGTTGTTTAATCCCAAGCATTTAATCAAATGTTCTTCAATCAGCTGGGAAATGCATAGCTTTGAGTAGATCTTTTACACTCCACAACTGCTTATTAACAAGAACAGTTGTTTCTCACTAGCTGTGTTTCCATTGACCATGAAAATGTACAAATTGGAATTTCAAATATTAAATTTGCTCAACGGAAACACGTCAGTTTCGAAAAAAATTACGTTTTTTGAGAAAATAGTTTTGCGCTAGGAAGAGGTGGTTTTTCGGCCGTATAAAAATTAGTGTCTTTTGCAAAACTGCAATGGAAACACTTTTTCGCATCACGGGAGTCACGTGATCAAGAACT
Source organism: Austrofundulus limnaeus (assembly GCF_001266775.1). Taxonomy (NCBI): domain Eukaryota; kingdom Metazoa; phylum Chordata; class Actinopteri; order Cyprinodontiformes; family Rivulidae; genus Austrofundulus; species Austrofundulus limnaeus. The sequence continues at coordinate 105,153 of NW_013953240.1, forward strand.
GGCTGTTTCTACTGGTGAAAAAGACGGCAAAGAAGAAGATAACAGGAAGTACAAGTAATAGTAAAATCACCGAAGTAGTAAAAGAAAGTATTAAACTCACCAACTACATTTTCCCAAAAATGCAGCATACGTATCCACTCCCAAGTCTAAGGGGCTTGTCACTCGAAAGCCTCAATAAGACGCCAAAGTCTTCTCTGATGGCTGATGATGAGCGCTAGTGTCGTGGTAGCAATATGCTATGTGTTTACATCCATTGCCGCCATGTTTGTAATTACTTATCGCAAGAACAAGCGTATTCACGTGTGACTTTATTAGCATTTCTTACTTAACGGAAACAATGCAATTGTGAAACTGTGTTTTTTCGACATTAACAGAATAACGACAAAGTTTTGCGCACATTTGCAATGGAAACGCAGCTATTGCTGTCAGCAAATGATGGCAGATAGGAGGTCAATTTCTGGTATTCTGTTAACTATTTTACTCGAACAACATGTTTACTTAAGACAAATACAAATCTATTGAATTTAGTATGTGAATGTATGTATATGTCTAAACTGGCTATAGGCAGGCCCTGACCTCATGCGCTTTCATCTGGCATCCTGATGTGTGTTTTGTTTTAGATTTACTGTGCTGAGATGCAGACTGATTCTCCTAAAGAGTATGTGACACTGCGCAGCGGACAGACAGACAACTACTCAGAAGTGTTTGGGCAGAGGTGTGTGATGCAGAGCTGACTGTATTTCAGGATATGTATAAAAACAAAGGTTTTGTCTTTAAACCGTTGTGTTCTTTGCCACATAGGTTGCTGAACCCCTTCGAGTGCCCGTATAACGGCAGCCGCCGACAGGACTGCGACTGCAGGAACGACTATCCTGCAGCCGGATACACACTCTTCCACAAAGTTCGCCTTGACCTGAACTCCCTGAGGATAATGAGTGCGTAATTACTGTGACTGCCTTCCACTGTCTACCGTAATGAGACCACACATCAGTGTTGTTTTAAACAGTCACACGCCTCATCCCGTTGTGAAAATAAAGGCTCGTCCAAAGGCCTGTTCGGATGCATAAAACAGAGCTTTTCTTTCACACTCCTGCCACTGAAATTGAAATAATGAACTCTCTGCACTCTGCGTTTGCATCACCAGGGTGAGACTTGAATCTAGGCCTCTCCATACAAACACATGAATGAAGGAATGCATGCACATGCTTACTCAGAGGCACACTCTGGCAATTTGTGAGCACTCGCACTCGAACCATCCAACTGGATAACTATCAAACTCTTGCATGCGAGTAATCAGGCACTCATAAAATGTACACACACATAACCTTGGGGCATTTTCTCGACTGTCAGCGCCACCTTTCCTTGTAGTTTTCCAACATGTTATTAATTAGAGAAGGTGGGTTATTGTACAGTATTAGTGCTTGCGTAAATGGAAGCGAGTATGCGTGCTCTTTAAATGGAAAGTTTGCCATCACGCTGCAAAAATAATTTGTTGGGTCTGGGTCTTTCCCAGCCTCCCTGTGCACAGTGCTCATTTGGCTTTCAGGTGATTTGAAACAGATCTGAAGTGGGATAATATGTTCAAGATGAAGGGAAGATTACTAAAAGGCACCTGGCACCCATTTGCAATCTTATCCTTATATGTTTAACAAGATAGCAGGAAATACACAAGTATGAGCAAACCTTTTTTTTAATAAATATTGCTATGATGTTGTGATTTTGTACAATTCCAGCTCCAATGAAGTTAGAATGTTGTGTAAAACATGAATAAAAACACGATATGATGATTTGCAAATCATTTTCAACATATTTTAAATTGAATACATCACAAAGACGAAATGTTTAATGTCAAACGGATAAACGTTATTGGTCTTTTGCAGTTACTCACTAATTTTGAGTTTGATGCCTGCAACATGTTCCAAAACAGCTGGGACAGGGTCATGTTTGCCACTGTGTTACATCAACTTTCCTTTTAAGAACAGTGTTTGGGAACTGAGGACACTAATTGTTGAAGCATTATAGGTGGAATTCTTTCTCATTCTGGCTTGATGTACAACTTCAGTTGCTCAACAGAATGTTGTCTCCATTGTCATATTTTGCCCATCATAATGCACCATGCATTTTTAATGGAGACAGTTCTGGTCTGCAGGCAGGCCAGTCTAGTATCTGTTGTATTTTACTACGAAGCCACACTGTTGTGACACATGAAGAATGTGGCTTGGCTTTGTCTTGCTGAAATAAGCATGGGTATCCTTGAAAAAGACTTTGATGGAACATTTGTTCTGAAACCTGTATGTAGCTTTCAGCATTAATGATGCCTTCACATATGTGCAGGTTACCCACACCATGGGCACTAACATTCCCCCATACTATCAGAGATGCTGGCTTTTGAACTTTGCACTGATAACAATCCAGACAATTTCGTCTTTGAGCCGGAGGACACAACATCCATGATTTCCAAAAAAATAAAATGTTTAAATGTGGACTCATCAGACCACAGGACACTTTTCCACTTTGTATCAGTCCATCTCAGATGAGCTCAGGCACAGAGAACCTGGAGGTGTTTCTGGGTGTTGTTGATCTGTGGCTTTGGTTTTGCATGGTACAGGTTTAACTTGCATTTGTCGATGTAGAGATGAACTGTGTTCACTGACAATGATTTTCTGAAATGTTCCTGAGTCCATGTGGTAATATCCATTACATAATGGTGCTAGTTTTTAACACAGTGCTGCTTGAGTGATCAAAGGTCATTGATTTCAGTGATGGCTTTTGCTCTTGCTAATTACTTGCAGAGATTTGCTGGAGATTCTTTGCAATTGTACGTTGAGAAACGTTCTTGTTGGACTATTTGCTCACGGAGTTGTGCAAACAGTCAGTGCTGGCTCTAGCCATTTTGGTGCCCTAGGCGAGTTGAAGCG
>NW_013953240.1:109070-120295 GCF_001266775.1 Austrofundulus limnaeus
GAAATATATTTATGTTTGTGGTTGTAATGTGACAAAATATGGAAAAGTTCAAGGGGTATGAATACTTTTGCAAACCACTGTAGGTTGAAAAAGATTTGCAAATCATTGTATCCTGTTGTTATTTATATTTTACACAACATCCCAACTTCATTGGAATCGGGTTTGTACACTTTAGGCGTACTTCAAATAAATGTATATTCTGATAGATTATGTTTGATTAGATTTAGTTCATCTGTTCGTTTAACTTCCCAGCTTTATTTTAAAAGCTACTTAAAGTGAAAACCTTTAAAGTGGAGCAAACCCATCTGCTGAAGTGACATGGTTACCAGATTAAGGCAGATTTGTTAACTTGAGCATGTCTCTAAATGTGTGTTTTTGTTGTTTACCAGTCACAGACCTCCGGTATTCCCAGACTCTCCTCGGCCGCCCTGTGCCCTTTGCTACAGCAGGAGACTGTTACAGTGCAGCCAAGTGTCCACAGGTTGGGTTAATCAGTGTCTTGTGGAAACTTCAAACCCATCCTGTTTGTGTGTGTGAATTAAATCTGAATGCCGATTATTATTTTTAGGGTCAGTTCAGTATTAATCTGATCGGCACTGGCCTCAAAGTGGCTCAAACCACCAAATGGACATCTCAAGGCAACTATGTTTCTCTTAAAGTCCACAGATCAGAGGTAAGAAGTTTCAATCACATTCATACATTACACTATGCACCATTAAAGTAAATGTTTTTGAGTCATTTTGCTGTGCTGTAATTATTTGTGTTAAATCTTGGAGATTGAATTGCTTTACTTCTAACTGATTGACCAAAGTGTTCACTCCCCGCATAAAAACTGTCCTTTTTGCCCACTTCTTTTCTCTGTTCCCTTCATCTCGATCTGTAGGACGGAACAAGAATCTACGGCCGCTGTGGCGGTTTCTGTGGGAAGTGCATTCCTCAAGCTCACCACGGCCTACTCCTTACAGTTCACTGAAAGTCAAGCCGAGAGCCAAACGCCTAAATCTGTTTTGAAGACACGAGCCCAGAAACACACAGTCAGAGGGATATGTTGGATCCTGCTGTCGGTTGCGAGCGTGGCGGACAATCATCCGACACCCCACAGTGATGTTTCCTGTTTACGAATGGCAGCTAAAGTGGTTGCAACGCAACCTACTCTGCAGCACTACAGGACCACCATAAGGTGCTTTATTCAAACGTAAGGGGACTAAGCTTCATTAGTTTGGCTGTTGTGTTATATTGTGCTGGTCTGGTATACCTGCTTTGTAAAACAGAAAGGGATACAAGACACAATACTGAAAAGGAAAGCAAGTGGGAAACCAGAAGTAAAGGCCCCGTCACACTATATTGTTTTAGACAACTTATGCCGACGTGTGAAAATTTTGTCTTGTCAATTTTACCCATATCAGCTATATGTTCAATCAATATTCAAAAATGTTTTAGCATTACATATGTAAAGGTCCAAAAAAAAAAAGGCTGGCTTCCAGTAGATTTTTTTTGATTAAATCTTCGTTTTAGACACCTTTAGTGTTGGACAAACTTGTCATAAGTTGTCTAAAACATGACAGTGTGACAGGACAGGAGCCTAACTTCTCTCGCTTTAAAAGCTGTCTTTTGTTTTGGTCATCTGTGGATTGAAGTAGTCAGTTAGTTGTTGTCAATTTGACCTATCAGTTTGACTGCATCCAGAAAAAAAAATTGTTTAAAGGTGAAAACACCCCATTTAAGTAAAGATTGTTGCAATTCATCTGTGACTAAAAGTGTGTAAACTAAAATATTATAATGTATTACAGGGTGAGAGATTTAAACTGCTAGCTGCCGGCTTTCGGTAAATTTTAAAGTATTATCATTATCATCTAATGAACAAAGTAAATCTTTTAAAATGACTTGTAATGATTTAGATCTTTTAAAGTGGGGTTTAATGGAAAGGTGAACAATTAATATTATATTTGTTATAAGTAGCTCCTTGTGTATTTATAATTAGAAATATAAAAACCAGCCTAATTCAAAATTGGCAGCTATTTACAAGTTTATAATGTACTGCAAGTACCGTGTACAATGAGAACTCAATATAGGCACAGAAACCTGGTCTAGTACTCAAAGTTTATCATACATCACAGTGCTGGGGTCCATTCTGACCAAACACTTCTAAGAGATCTGGACAAACTTGGCCCCAAATCCTGTGTTCTCACAATGTTTGTAGATAACCCGGCCTCGCCCTGATATGATGTCATAGAAAACAAGGAAGCAAGTTCTGGAAATGAACACTAAAACTAAATAGAGACTTGTTAATTGTCATTTTTGTTAAAAGTAAATGATTACAATTAATCAAAAAGTATAAAATAAGTGTGAATCTGAAACTTTGGTCTGATGAGACTTGATAAAGCACTTTTTAGGTTCAGTCCATTTACCGTTCAATCAGTCACAAAATATCTGACAGTACGATTTGCATAAAATGCTGTGTAGTTTTTGAGCTTGGTGTTGTTTTAAGATGCCAGGGATCTATTTTGGAACTAAACCAACTCAGATGAACTGTTCTATCAGAAATAAAGCATTTTTCCAACCTGAAGCCATGTACAAGCAGCAGGTTTATATAACCTTTCTAGTGAACCCCACTTCAAAAGATCCAAACCATCACTTCCACATAAAACGCCAAGTACTGTCATCCTTTGTGACTTACCTCATGTCAGAGGTCAAACGTTGAGAGAAGATTTAATGCTTTTAAACCAACACAGATAGTTTTTGCCACCAGTGTTACGGTTCTTACATTCTTCTATCTGTTGTCAGGTTTTCAACAAACACTTTGGCAACAATCTACTTACAACCAGAGCATGACACTGACATAAAAACTGTTAGAAAATGATTTGTACTGTGATATAAAACAATATGCTCATTAGTTTCCAGTGTTAAAGTGTAATCATTTTTCTGTAAGTTCTCATCTGTTATACGTGACAGTATCAGGGTGACGTCTCGCCTCACCCCCTCCGTTAGACCTGCTGTAGGTACTTACAACCCCCTACCTCCCACTAACGTCCATATTCAGTTGAGATATGTAATATATTTATTTAAAACCATATTTATTCTCTACTGACATCAAAATATGATCTGTTTATTGCTGTACTGTGACTACTTCCTACATACTTTGTCCACACATTTACTGTATGGTGTAACCACTAACTAGTTTATTTTAAATGGTGCTTTTTGACTAATGGAATTACCTCTAATCTAAAGAAGGAGAAAAGTGACTTTGGCAGAGCTTCAGTTATTTTAAAAGACACAGCTGAGCTTAAAATTCTCTTTAACTGATGCTTAACCAGCTCGTAGCCAAAACGTTTGCTGCATGAATGTTAATTATATCAGCTAAACTGGTACAGCTCATCAATAAGAGATGCACTTTCAGAAATAACTTATTAAGGCTTCCACTACAACTGCTGTAATAATCTAACAGGCCTTTATACTGTTTGTCATTAAGCTTTACCCAAAGTTAGAAACTAGATGCAGATTTTTTTTATTTCAATGTATTCTGTCTTGATTTAAAGAGTGGCTGAAAATGATAAAAAGCAAATGAGCGGCTTGAAAAACTTTGGCTGTTATTCATGTTTAAGGTGGCCAAATGTTCTATGAGATCTGTATCAGAAATGTAAACAATATGTGATGCACTGTGTGCCATTAATTTTGTAGAAATGTAATCCTGATTTTTTTAAATAACCTTCATGTTTTGTAACTTATGATACTGTATATGTGTATTTTTAATATTCTTACTTGAACTGTAAACAATGTGCTAAACTATTGAAGGGGCATTGTAAAAGCCAGTGTGTTCGTTTGCTATACTTATCCAAAGATGTTTTAAGGATCGCATGTTCATGTGGGATGGATGGATGGATGGATAGATGACAGATGATGGATAGATGAATGGATGGATTGAGTCTGTAAGAACAATTCTGGTGCTATGGTTACTAATCATTCAATTACTGTATGTCCTATTATAATAAGAAAGCAAAGCAATAAAACAAAATAATAAAACACAGATTTATTTTTTTATTTCAATACTCTTTTTATATTTTTATTTTAATTTCATTCAAATGAAGCATTCCTTGCAGGTATGTGTGCCAACTGCCACCTTGTTTTCCAAAAACGTGAAACAAGTGTGAAGTGTTGTGTTAAGGCTCAGTGTGTTGGGCAGGTTATACAGTGACTACCACTTCAAACAGTAGTTTGGTATAAACTGACTAAATTACAGCTATTTGTGTGTTTGCTAATGTTGTTTAGCTGTGGCGGCCATTTTGAAAGTTTCTTTAACGTCTGTTCCATGGTTGATAGGATATCTTGCTAACATGCATCCAAACAACAGACACAGGCAATTATATGACTTCCTACCATAAATGGCAAAATGTTTCCCACATAGTAAAAGTTGTCTGGCCCAGTTCTGGCCCAGAAAAGGTACTGACACTGTGGTAGGCCCAGGTGGACCTACCACAAAGAATGGTGGGCCATAGGCCTAGATGTGATTTGCCAAAGGTTTGCCAAAGGGGGTCCATGCATGAGCCACCACCACATGAACCAGATCACAACTGGGCCAGTTGTGACTCATCTCAAAAACGGCACCACTATTGCCAGATCTGGCCCACTTCTGTCTGCTTTGTGAGATAGATGCTAAATGAGGCAGGAATTTTTAGGAAAATCAATAAAACAATGAGTCCCAAAGCAAAACATTTCACATTATTGTCTCAAAAAAAAGTCTTCTGCATTGCACGCCCAGGAATCATTGAACTCTACCCAACAGGTTGTGTATAAAACATTAAGCTTTTTCAGGCCATGCTGGTTATAACTTTTGGTATTTCAGCAATTTATACAATTTAAGATGTTTTATACTTTTAAATAGATGTCTTCAACATCTTTACCACACTTTAACCTTTTGTTCTGGTTCTGCTTTTTTTTTTTAAACTTCTTTCAGCTTTCTTTGTTTTTTTTTTTTTTCCCAGTTCAGCTCTTTTCAACTTTTTTTCAGTTATTTTTCAATTTTTTTCTGGAAATATTAACCTTGTTGTGCTTCTTTTTTAATTCTTACTGTTAATTTAAGCTTTTTGTTATTTTTTCCACTTTCATTCTACAGTTTATTTATTTATTTATTTATTTATTTATTAGTTTTTTTTGCCATATCAGCTACTACACTACATACTGCTTTTTTAAAATTTAGCTACTTTTCTTTTCAGCTATTTTCAGCTATTTTCAGCTAAATTCACTTTTCTGTGATAATTTACCTTTTTCCTGCTTAATCCTGCAAAAGTGCTTTTTCAGTGACAACCCCTGTAATTTTCAAGGTCACAAAATAAAAGGTCAAGGTCACACGTGGTTCCTTTTGCTGTATGTTTTTCCTTTCTTTTGTCTAAATTTCAGCTTTGTTCTTTTTTAAATATTTTGCTCATAAATTAACACTTTCTGCTTCTCCCAACTTCTTTCTGGTAGTTTCAATTTCCTTCTGTTTTTTAAGCTATATTTTTTAGCAAGTATTAACTATTTTTTGCTAACATTCTGCTAGTTATATTTCAGCTCTACTTGGCTTTTTTGACACATTTTTGATAATTTTCCATTTATTTTTCACCTTCGTTTCCCTACATTTAGCAAACGTCCTCTTTTTAGATTGAACTCACATTAAAAGTTTTGCCAGTAAACCTTTTCAGCTCGACTTTAGCAGCATTCAGCTTTAAGCTTGCTGCAAACTGCATTTCCACAGGACTTGCAAAATCTTTAGTTTCATGTCTAATTCGAGGTTAGCACAGAAAATCTAATCTCAAACTATACCAACATTTTTTTACACTTGAGCTCTGACACCAAAGTGCAACTGACTTTCATTCATGTAAAACAACTTTACTACTTATGTTAAAATGTATAGATTAAATAGGTTCAAATCAACATTTGTGAGTTGAAACTGAAATCTTCTGCAGTCTTCCAGCAGATTTTCTTTCCACCACAGAGCAGGTTTAATAAATAAGGGCACTGGGTCACTGTGGCTTCACTTAGTGGCGCAAGCTGGATTTCCACGACACGACTTTCAGAAACTCACATCCACTTAAGAGTCTCGTAAACACAGCAAATGCTATTTAAAACAATTTCTTGCTAATGGAGGCTTGCGCTTGAGTTGCAGCTGCCAACTATTCGATGACTCATCAAAGTGTAGTGTTTAATCAAAAAATGAGGTAAGCTCCCCTTAAGCTTTGGAAAACTTACAAAGAGATGGAAAATAGGATTTTAATGTCACCCAATGGATTCAGTAATAAAGGTGCTGGTACTTCAGAAAAAGACAAATTGTTTATATTCAGTCTTATCCAGGGTTCATTGCACAGAGATAGCTTTGACATTAAATGAAAACAGATACAGTTCCTCCCATGAGTTGCTTTGATTTCTTGCCAGTAGCCTGCTTTGGTTCCTAAAAATTCTGAGGATTTGGGAAAAGTCCCTGTAATTCCGACAGCAGCTGTTCTCAAAAGCCAGAGAAAAGAAGTTGGGGTGTCTGGGCTACAAACAGCCTCCCTGGCGTACTTGTTGTGAGCATAAACATGGCCTTTTTTTAAAAGAGTGTGCTGAAAAACACAAAGCGGTGCCAAGAGTCCTCATAAAACAAACTGATGATTGACGTTTAGCATGAAGCGCAGTCTGCTTTGAGGTAACGGTGCAGACATTCCAGCAGAGTCAGCAGCTGCAACCTGCCTCACCGGGCAGATGTCCAGAAACAGACAGGGTTCGAACTAACACACTGAAGCTACAACATTTATACCATTTTAATACAAGACTGCCTTTCAGTATGTCTGTAAAACTCATCCCAAACTTCACCTTTCCAAACTTTTTATTACTAAATCTCATCTCATAACTTTAAGGAAAAATTATCAACCACAATAAACCTAGAGTATGACAAATTTCTGAATTATTCCCAAAAAGCTCTACAACTTTCACCCCCAATTCCAGAATAAAGTAATAAAAATATATGTATTTTTAAATTTAACTAAAGAGCAACCCCAAGTGTTTAAAATATGACATTACAGCCACCATCAACCAAGAAACATAAGAGAGCGACACTCATTCAGATTATGACAAACAATAAATTAAGTTCCATGAATAAATGCTGATAGTTTTTCCATCAAACGAGAGCTTATATTTATTAAAAAAACAAACAATATTCAAAATCAGAACTGGAATTTTGATAGAAATGTTGCTGTCATCCACTATTCAATGAACCAGAGTTTCATCTTTCAAAATTAGAGGGATTATGCTTCATAAAGTGTTTCATAGACATATAAGACTTACAACCATGGCTGCTGAGGCATATTATAAAGGTTGCTGTGGGGGCATTTGGAACATATTTGAATTTAGCCGAAGCCCGAGCTGTGTCTGCATTCTTTGTACCAAAAAACAAGCTCTTTCCTGACACAGGCTAGACTCCACCTGAGTAACCTCTTGTTTATGTTCATGGATCTGAAGGCACAGTTATGGTGAGGAAGGTGTTTGATTTGGAAACCTCATGGTTGTTTCTCTGCTTTTTGCAGATGTTGTCCTGCAACAGGTCCATAGCCAACTGTAATAAATCAGCTAAGACTGTGGTCACAGTTCTCAACTAGATGGAGTGCTGCCTTTGTGTCTTTGCCTCAAGCGGAGAAGCTTGAGTCTTTTGGATTCTTGTTTGTGACTGATGGCGGGGTGTAGCAAGATAGGCAAAAGGACTGGTGGATTTGTGTGTACTAATGTCGCGCATCATGCCCCACAATGTCGTACGAGCTAGGTTGAAAGGCAGAGCTCTTGATTTACATATCCATCAATGTTCCAACCTTTCTTTATCTTCATTATATGAACTCACTGACAAAAACAAGATCACAGATACAAGCACTTGAAATAAGCTTCATCTAATGGTGATTGAAATTAGTCTTAGAGATAGAAGGAGAAAGTCAGTCATGGAGCTCAAAGTAAAACTGCTGCTTCTCCACATTAAAAACCCATTAGTTAAGGTGGTATGGTATCAGATTAAAGTGCCTAGGGGGGTGAGTCTTTGCTGTTGCCCTGCTTCTGCACACCTGATTCAAATCATTAAATTACGTACTCAGAATGTAATCAGGTTTAGCAGAAACCTGTCAATCAGTTCTTTCAGTCAGGTGTGTTGAAGCAGGTAAACATCTAAAACCTGCAGGACAGTGGGTCAAAGGAAAAGGGTTGAAGACCTCTGCACTACACAGACAATCCTCTCTTCCTAAGAAATACTTTGGTGCCATATATCCAGAGAACATTTGAACTGACTATCCACTGACCCTGCAATGCATCAGTTATTAAGGCAGTTGCTTTTAGTTGAGTCTTTTTGTGAACCCTTCTAAAGTAAAGATTATTTACGTTTTTTTAAGTATTTATTAATGTAGGTAAAACCCTGAAGGGTCACGAGTTCCTTTTCACCTGTGGAAATCAGACTGTAATCATAATCAATTCAAACAATCTCTAGCTACTAATACATGCCTAATACATGGTTATTTGAGCAATTACAACTGTATATAGAATAGTTAATTCATGAGTTATTAACCATGAATAAACAATGATGGTTTTGGAAGTAATTAGCATTTATAGGTAAAATGTTGATAACTGTCTCAATTTAAAGCTTATTAAGTATGAATTATCGTTAATGATGTTTTCAAGGTTAAAAACACTTTTTAATTATCAAGTAATAAGGTACTATAAAGTGTTACAGATTATTTTCTACTTGTATCTCATTGAGGACTCAGGCTGATACGATAAACATAGAATGCTGAAGCCAAGTCAACAGATTAGACGTCAGCAAACTGATTTAATTTAGGGTTGTGCTTGTTAGGATATTGCAGAAATTTGTAGAGATGGTAAATGGCTTGAACTTATAAAGCACCTTATCAAGTCCACATGGACACACACACTTTTACACAAGCTCCAGCCACAGCTGCCCTGGGGCACACTGACAGAGGCGGGGCTGCCATGCACCGGTGCCACCGGACCCTCTGACCACCATCAGCAGACAAGGTGGGTGAAGTGTCTCGCCCACGGACACAATGACTGAGACAGCTGGAACGGGGAATCGAACTAGTGACCTTCCGGTTCCAGGACGACTCCCCTAACCACTCTGCCACAGCTGTCCGAGATGCAAATAGGGATCATTTACTTCTCTGAATGGATGAATGAATGAATGAATGAATGAATGAATGAATGAATGAATGAATGAATTTATTTGTTTGGGACAGTGTGCAATTAAAACATAATTTGATGCATTGCACCAGATTTAGCTTAAGGTTAATTTACACCTGTTGTCCCATCAAACAGTAAAAACAAAACAACATCTGATAGTAAAATAGAAGTAAAAGAGGGAAAAAAAACAGAGAATAAAAAATATATAAAATAAAAGATTTTGCAATTAAAAAATACATAAAATACCTTGCAATTAAAAATTTGCAATTAAAAAATACACAAAACACCCCACCCCTCTCTTCAGTGTTGTCATTCTTGTGAGGAAACTTGGTAAAGTTTCATTAGACATTAGTGTTACAGTGATGGGTGACCAGTAGATGGTGGTAAAGTACTAAAAAGTACAGGTTTACCTCAACAAATTAATTTTTATTGAAAATGCCTGCAAAGTTACATTTGAGATGAACCATATTGGGTTATTAACCAGGAATTTCAGCTTCTTTTGCCCCTAAAGTAGTGTGCTCCACAAACTATGCAACTGTCTGAAGATTTGCTGCACTGTTTTCAGGCTCTCCTCTAAAAACAGTCACGAGCACAACCGTCCTGTTCCCAAACCCAACAGTCTTTGAGGAGAAGTTCCCAGTGAAAGCAGTTTTAGTAGCAGGATTTAGTTTAAGCGAGCTCAAATCCTTGTATACCTCACACACGTCTCCCTCCCGGCTCTGATGCACACACACATACATGCACGTCCTCTATTGAAACAGTTGGCCTCGAACAGTATCAGTTTCATCTCTTGATGTGCCATGACTGCATCAAAATTTTTGAAACCACACGATTTAACAGCTATCTCTCTGCCAACTGGACCGCTGGCAGCAGAAGCTGTTGGCGCTTTGCCTTCCGGAGCATTATAGACAGCAGTACTGTCAGGCTGGCACCAGGCCGTTTTGAAGAAATTTGAAACAGCTTCGACTTTTACTGACTGAGACTGAATGAGGTCACTTTAAGGTATTGTATTACACGCCTGCAGTGTCCATTGTGGAACAGCTGCATGCGACGTGTGAGGGGGGACTGTAGCCTTGATCCGACGCTGACCACCTTTTCACTGCAGAGAGCTGGGTGGGATGTTGTCAGAAATGGGTATGATCCAACTGGAGGTGACATAAAGAGGAGGGGGTGGATGGTTAGTTGTAGACCCCAAGAGTCTGCAAGTATGTGGCAATAGCTCATATGCACAAGTGGTGTGGTGAAAAATGGACTCATATTGTTTGGCTCATGAATGTGAGACCCTGGCATCGGTCACACATCAGAACCCACTCACTGTAGCATTTCTGCTCAGGTGTTTCAGGGAACACGTTACAGACAAATATATTTTTATAAACTATGTTTCAAATACTTTTTTTTTTGTTGGCGACACTTGACTTACATGTAAAACATAAAACTGTAAATCCCGTAGCCGAGGTCATAAAAGCCTGCCTACAGTCATTTAGGAAATGTGCACATTATGACCAGTGGGAGTGTTTTTGTTTCAGAGAAAACTTTCCCATTGTAAAACTTTAGGCTGTTCGGCAACCTGGAAAATGTTTGCCCCCGTCAGCATAGCTGGACTGACAGGCAAAGGCCAGACACGGCTACAGCTCTGAGCTGTGGTTGCTCAATTGTGTGAAAGCAGCAAGCAGGGCTCTCTGTAACAAGAAAGGCTGGGAGAGCTAATTATTTCCAACAGCTTAACACTTTGGCCAAGTGAGATTTCTGGGTAATATAAATGTTTTTTTTTTTACACACAGTTGCGGCTCACTGATAAATAAACCCTTTAATGTTCCTTTTGTTTTTGCAAATCACCATTAAAAATAGTTTACAAGAACCTGTAAAGGTTGTACAATGATGTAGGCAGCAGGTGATATAAAATCTAACCTTTTTAATCTTCAGTATCTTGGGAGATTTAGTTGTGTGTTTGAAAAAGTTGTCACATTTTAGCAGAGCTGAAATAAAATAAAATAAATAAATAAAAATACAACTTTTGGACTGATTATGACCTGGATGACTGA
>NW_013953240.1:121295-124952 GCF_001266775.1 Austrofundulus limnaeus
AGATAGATAGATAGATAGATAGATAGATAGATAGATAGATAGATAGATAGATAGATAGATAGATTTTAACAGAAGACAGCTATTTAACTAGCTAGCTAGCTAGTTAGCTAATTACCCGTAGACTGATTTATTGTTACGCTGATGATATGCCAGTCTATTTATGTAAAGTATTGTACATGCAAATGCTGTTCTGTCCTGTAATGTACAACTTCAAACATTTTATTTGTCATTAACTATTGTTTTTATTTAAGTTAGACTCCAGAGCATTTTTTTAACCAAAATTATTTATATTTTGTGAAAGGCCTCTGTATTGTGARTTGGTGGTAAATGGACATTTGCAGTGTAAATTCCTGAACGATACAGATATTTCTGCATGTTCTGTGAAGAGTGACGGTCAACACTACCTTCTCATTCTCAACACACATTGCTTGAAACATAATATTTGGCCCAAAACACACAGATTGAGAAGGCGTCCACTTTCCTCTGACATCAGCTTAGAAACGGACTGTATAGGTGCTTTATTGTTATTGTTAAGAATGTCTATGCTTAAAGGGAGCATCTGTTTATTACACTTGCATTATTCCACTTGACAACACCAGTTTTCAGTGAATCCTTTGCCAAATAAATAGCTCTGCTAAGAACACAGTATTAAGGAATGAATCCTACGAACAAATGAATGTCACGACACCATACCGGTACCGTGCACAGTGTTTTGGACAGTATGTGCCATTGCTCCCACCTTGGTGTAGATAGTGTGAAAATACCGTGCGTCTGTGTGTGGGTGTCCGAATGCAGATTTCTCGTTAGGTAGCATCTTCTCTCCTTAAGGTAGGAAACGAACGCAGGACGCTTTTACATTCAGCACACTGAAGTAGTCTCTTTTTATTATTCGGTATACCACTGATATCTGCCTGCATAACTCTGCTGCTTGTGTTTTTCCCTTCGATAAGTTTCTGTGAAAAAAGCTTTGCTGAAATAAAAGTTTTGGGGTTCTGTGAACATGGCATGCTGCATCTAAAACGTTTCTGTATCAAAAACACAAAGGGGGGGACTGTAAACTGCCAAATAAAAGAACCAGTTATCTACACATTCTGAGAGTTAAAGTCTTTAGCGGTGTTATGTCCAGGCTTAATGTTTAACCTCTTGAGCCCAATGCAAAACATCATTTCCCAATTTTTTATACTTCTTTTAACTTCTGTTAACTTAAAATCTGTAAGTTGAACCTGGATATGTTTGGTATCAATAGAAAGCTAAAAGGTCATGGAAACTATATTTACATCCACCAAACAGTTCAAACAACAGGCAGTTTAATCAGAAAGTAAACAAACTGTACAAAATGAGATTGTTGCAAATCTGTAAATATATTAACAAATCTGTCAAGGAAAAATTTTGACTTTTGTTTTTAAAGCAAGTCAAAACAGATACCAAAAATATGTAATAAAGTGTGCTGAAAGTTTTTTTTTAACTTGATTTAGAGTGAATATGATCCAACTGAAGTCAAATATAATTTCTCATTATTTTATATAATATGAATGGTGACAAATAAATGTTTGGATCATTTTTCAAAAGAACAAACAAGTGTTTTAAGGCAGGTAAGAAAAAATAAATAACCTTTGCAATTAAAAACTTAACATTTATTAATGTTACCATCATGCTCTCTCCTGTGCAGAATGACAAAATGCAAAATTATTTCTTTACTAAAACCTCTGTAACTTTGCTCCAGTTCATTTTWGCAGCATGAATCTTTGTACAGGTAATGTCCACAAGTGGATTTATGGTTTCCAAGAGTTTTTAGCCTGATTCATTATGGCTTAAATGGGTCATATACTGTCTAATGCAAAAATTGTTCTGACGGGAGAGGAAAAAATGTAATAAAATTATGTTCCATCCTCAATATCTCTAAAACAACAGCAGCTGTTTAATACTTACACTTCTAATTAAATCTCCCAGGTGTTAGCTTTATTTTTGATACTATTTAAGTAAAGTTTGTAAATGCTGAGATACACTCARTTACATTTCAGCATGGGATTTTGAGTAAAAACATTTAAAAAAAAAACCCCTGGTTGGACTGAYGTTGTACCAGCAGGTGGCAGTGTCCGGTTTTGAAACCAAGGTGAGAGCAGACTGTGTGAAGTTCACAAGTTCAGAAAACTGGCTCTAAAAAGGCCGACTGTGAGCCTGCTCTCAACTTAATGAATTTCTGAGAATAATAAACACGATAAGGTTCATTTAATACCTTCAGTCGACAAGTTAAAGAGACAATCACTGCCCCACCTGGAAACCTCAGGTGATGCAGGGATGGATTCATTAAAACAACAGTATTCCTGGGGATACATATCATTCATTACCTTCAATGCCAGCATTTTAAACTGAGATCATCTTATCTTAAAAAAACATGTCATAACCAGTCAAATACTGAAATTAAAGTTGCACGTAACATTGCACGTTCTCACCCAAATCGTTAGCCCGTGGGTGTTTTTTATGGGTACCAGTTCAGTATCTGTCAGACTGACTGCGTCATATTTATCAGGTTGGCTCAAAAGGTAAATAAGTTATGGAACCAATGAGTTTCATTAAACCCAGTGGTTCATGAGATATTTTGCTAACAGAYGTGCCCGGACACACGTAGACAGAGGCGGTTATATAACAGCCCTCCATTTCCAAACCCCTGGCTCCGGACCAGAACCAGCAYGTCGGACCCGAGCAGCAGTTCAGGGGTCCGGCTGTTTCTCGTGCTGCTGATACTTGACGACCGTTTTCCTACGACGTCCCCATCCTGTTCACACTATTGTCTCCGTTTCAGACCGAGCCGGGCTGGTGAGGTCAGGCCAACATTGTAAAGGATTTCCTCTGGCCCTTAATGATTTCCTGGGTATTCATGGGGGCAACAATGCATTTGGATCGGGTTACTTAACCTGGCACACTGTAAAGGAACTCAATAACCGGGGACTTATTAGCTCATGATTAACTTTCATGGGACTGCAACAAAGATGCACCTGGGGATATATATCATTTTAATCCACTGGATAAATCCCTACCAATTAAATCCATAAYATTCAGAGGGGAAAAGAAACAGTAAACACTTTTTTAAATCAATATTTTAAACAGTTTAGGCTCCATTTATTGGTACAAAAATATTACAAATGCATTTTACAAAGTCTCAAGTTAGTTATCCAGTTGTTCCGACAGAAAAAAAAATCTACTTAAACAACTCTACATACATTTAAATGCAGACATCTTTGCTAAACAGACTATACCATTCAGTGTGTAATCTATAGCAGAGGTTCTCAATGGGGTCCGCAGGTCCCCCAGGGGTCCGCGAGAGATATCTTAGGGGTCCTCAAAAAATTTCACTAAATTGTTTGGTTTTTATTTTTAAAATGCACGGAGAACAATGAACTAATAAAAAAAACTTAATAAACTTAATAAAAATATATATTCCCATAAGATTTAGAGGTTGAAATGACAATAAATTATCATTTAAAACAGCATGGGGTTTATGAGGGGGTCCCTGGAAGTTTTTAGTCCTTGTAAGGGGTCCCCAGACCCACATGGCTCGAGAACCCCTGGTCTATAGAGCAGGGGCATCACTAGGTTTTAAGGACAAGGGGGGCTTAGACCCCAGGAGACGCACAGAATTTTTGTATATATATATAT